>NC_081409.1:783153166-783448166 GCF_030272615.1 Cryptomeria japonica
GGTGTGTGTACACACACACACACACACAATATATATATATATATATATATATATATATATATATATATATATATATATATATATATATATAGACACACACACACACACACAAACACACCTTCCTTCAGCCATCACTTGCTGGAATTTTAGATCCATATTAATGACACCGTAGCATTCATTAAGGACGCACGAGACAAGAGGGGTTGACCAACCCTCGACATGTGCAAGGCAAGCCTTACACGAGCGCTCGACCAAGTGAGGGTACAAAAATTGATTATTGCAGAGCACTCGGCCTTCACGTACCTTCGTCCCTCTCCCTTAAGAATCCTCTCAATTTCCCTTCATTGATAGACCAAGCATACTATTTATACATGTTTAGGGTCTCAAAATCATTATTTAGGGTTTCAATTGATGATTTTATGTGGTTAAAAAGTTATTGATAAATTTTCATATCTATATAGATGTGTACCTACTTGCATGTGCATGTATATCTAATTTAATTTGTATGTATGTATATGTATACATACATACATACATACATACATACATACATACATACATACATACATATGTATGTGTGTATGTATGTATGCATGTATGTATATGTGTGTATATATGTATATATATGTATATATGTGTGTGTACATGTACATATACACATACACATACACATGCATACACATATACATATACATATACATATGCACATACACACACACACACATATACATATATATACACATACATACATATATATATACAAACATATATTTTTTATATTAAATATTGAGAGAAAATGGTTACAATGTCACTTCTAACAAAACAACATTAGGTACTCCATGTCAAGGAGTCGGTATAATATTATCAAACTAACACCTAACATACTAACAAGTACTATGCCTTTGTACAAATAGCCCTAAACAACAACCCAAAGACAAAATTGGCCCTATACATTGACACATATATAAAAAGAACCATTAACTTATTAAACTTGTGCTCGTACATTGAGGGCTATATACAAAGTCAATTTTGTACCTATACATCCATATGGTTCCAATACAAAATATTGGCATGAACATAACATCAAAAAACTAAAGACTGACTCATATACATTGACCAATATTTAGTCTTCAACCCATGATGTCCACCCTAGGGGTCCTTCCATCCAAATGATGTTTTTGTTCTAATTCACCACCCCTGCTATATCTAGTTATTGATCCTGATACTACCTTTCCACTTGCTTCCCTTTATTGATCTCATTCATGAAGGCCTCCAAAACATCAACAAACAAAGATCTATCTATCTTAAATTTTGACCATGTGCACCTATGAGACAACTTTGAGAGATAAATCCTGGTTGTGCCATACTTAATGAATCTCTCAAACTTCTTCTTTGCAAGCCTCATAACAATGGTGAGTTGCAATTCAACATTGTAAATAATGAGTCTTAGGAAGACTCAATAAGGAGTTTACCCTTACCTTAAAATTTCTCCTCATTCCTAAGTGACCAAGTAAGATTCCAAAGAATATCTCACGATCAAAGTACTCGATTTTTTAAAATCCTTTTTAATGTCATTAATGAAACCAAAAACAACATCATAGCAAGATAGATTATTAGACAAATTGATCCCAAAGACATTTCAGATTTCTTTAGCCATAACACTATCAAAATAGATATGCATAGTAGATTCAATAACTCTGCAGATGCTATAGACATCATTAACTTGTTGCTTATTTTTAATAGCCAGACTATGAAGATTAAACAACCACTTAAAGACTTTTTTGGGGGGGGCATGATATCACTACCCCAAAGATGGGTAGAGACTTTTTGTTAGTCATCATTACTACAATTCAAGTTCCAAACAAAGTTAACATGAGCAACCAAATCAATATTACAACATAACACATTATAAACAACTTTAGCCTTGGTGTTCATTAGCATGGTACCATCCACCCATGCGAATGATCTAAATCTATCCTCCATGATCGAACACTGCTTCGGTAGTTGTAAGTTTCTACATGCTACTCTCAACACAAAGTATGTTCTCTAGTTGGATGGAGGCAGTTGATACTTCATACTAAGAGAATTCCAAGATATTAGTTGGTCATTACAAATGATATCATTAAAAAAAAAAACACCCTTAGAATTCAAGCTCTTAGCAGAACAACCTTGAAGTAGGGCAAGGGGCCTACCCTTGTGGGATAGGTTCCACCAAAAAGACCTCTCACCGGTCACATAAAGAGTTATCATTACTAGAGACTATATTATGAGAGATAAGGCTTCTAATAAACTCCCATGCCTTCCATATCATTTTGAAGACATTAGAGCCAATCAGGGAGACTGGGAAATTACTAGCAATGAGGTCCCTAAGATGAGTAACTTCTAGGTCTTGGCCTATTTAGGAACATCAAGCCTAATATTATTTCTGATAAGAACCTTCCACGGTTCATTACCCTCCAAAGCATGAAATATCCACTTGGTGGCTAATGCAATCCCTTGCACCTTAAGATCATTTAGACCCAATCTACCCATATTTTTGCTTAGGCAATACCATTTCCACTTGATGGAATGTCATTTCTTATTACCTCTACTATCAGACCAAAGAAAATTCTTGATTGTTTTTTTAAATATCATTAAGTTGATAATTGTTGAACATCAACACAAAGGCGTAATAAAGACTATAAGAGGAGAGAATCTTCTAACATATTTGCATCCTTCCGGCCATGGACATGTATTATTTATTCCATCTAGCCAACTTGTTCTCAATTTTCCTTTTGATCCACAACGATATGTCTTTTAGACATGGGTTGACTACAAAAGGAATGCCCAGATATCTAACTTGTTTAGATGGTCTCCCTATTGATAATTGATAATTGTATTTACTGAGCCAAGCGAGTGGGGCATCATCCCACCCAAGCAGAGTGGATTTGGCAAAAGAAATCTTGGCTCCTGAAGCTTCATAAAAGAAATTAAGTTTCAACATTAGGGAATCCATGTTAGCCTCTTCAAGTGCTAGGAATAGAGTTGTATCATCATCAAAATTAATATTGATTAGGTCCTCCATGTTAGGCAAAGAAATGCACTTGATTCTTGGGGAGAGAGTAGAATCTCTAAGAAGGTAGAAGATAACATCAAATGCTATGATAGATAGGGCACGGACTAGAGGGCATGTAATGCCCACGAAAATACCCTAGAGAAATAAATCATAATCTACTAACAAATGGAGATAATTTTATTTTTCTAAAGTTAAGCATTACTACTATGTTATCTCAACATTTATTAATGCAATATAACAACCATTATATATCAATCCATCAATAAATATTTCAAGAATGTATATGAATCGACATGAACATAACCATAGTAACATATTACGCAAGTAGAATAACCATTTGACCATTAACATATCTCTATACAAACTCATACATAATATCCATTCCCTAGGGTATCTCAACATCACTACTTGACATAATACTAACACATCACATATCCATGCAGAGCAACACATACTATTATTCAGCTAACTATGAGAAATCATTAACTCATATGTATAACTCTATCACATTACATGCTCTTTAGGTTCATTATAAAATACCAACAAAATGTTCCTAATACCCATCTTTATTCATTAGACACTCAACACACCAAGAATATAAATGCATTTATCCTTATCCTACATATGGAATTAAATTATTTCCTTAGGCACAATCATTGCACAACTCGTCAAGAATACTATCCATATTCATATGCAAGACTATAACAAGAAGCACTTATCTACTTCCAAATAGGATTCCAAGCTACTAAACAAATTCAAGAGTCACGTGATGCTATAATAATAAACACAATATAACATTTCAATTCCCTAATTCAACATAGGGTCTCATTCCCAACATGATGAACCTTTCTACATCATCAAGTCTAAATACATAAGAGAACATGGTACAAGCACATAGTCTCTTTTGTTACATCCTATCCTAATGCTTAATAGTACAAGTTACATAAGTACATAATCATATTCCACATTTACAAGTCATCGTAATACAGTAATATCTCTAATACATAGAAATCAACACCATGGGACATCCACATTTGAAGAGTCATATATTCCATGTAAATCCACAACTACTCATTAATTATTTCATATCCCAAGATAACTAACATGAAGATTAACATCTTTCAAATCAAGGCCTACATGATTGTAATCATATTCACTACCATCCACAAGACATACACAATACATTGCATTCATATCTCTCAATCATTTTATTCCTTCCTAATCAAGAATAACGTATACATTTGAATATCCATTTACTGCAATCTCACTAAATACATTTCAATCTAAAACCATCCTACTATAAGTCCTATTATACATATTCTCAATTATCTGATTAAATAGCCTTCTTCACATTTGCATGCTTCATACCACATGATATAAATTCTAATTACATAGAATATGCTCCAAGAATCTATTCACATGATGAGGTAATATAAATCCATGTCCATACATGCCAACATCTGAAGATGAATATCCCAATGGTAGAAGGGAACAAACCATCTGATCGTGTGGAACCAAATAGAAACCACCCCCTGTGCTAGGAGATGACATAAGGTTCCAACTCACACTCAAGACCTAAGCTAACACCTAACAACCATAGGATGCAACATGACACCACAAGACTCCAACATAGGAAATATAACATCAAATACAACACATGGCTAAGTCAAAGAAAACAACCTCCAGAGGCACAAACAACAAATCAAGGCATATGGATAATGGACACATGTGGGGTAGAGTCTCATCACATGCTAACCTCGTGTGGCATCCATATCCACCTTGGAATCACTCAAGGGAGATCAGGTATACCACTCCAACGGTCTTCCCAATCTAGGATCCCAAAACCACCTCCCTAGGTCCGTCCAATTGGGGCATACAACATCATATTATTTATCTTGATTAGGTGAATTCCTAAATACCCAACCTACTAATCAATTATTAATAATGTTATCACTTGCAAATTAAACCATAAACTCTTCATGTGCTTCCATAGGTCTAGACCCCCTTCCTAGAGTTCTAGTGCTCATAAACTAGGTCCTACACATGCAAGAACCCTCTCTCCCAACCATGGACCATAACCATAGGGTAGAAAATAACAAGATACATCATAATAACAACATGAATCTCAACATAGAATACATAACAAGGATCATAAATCTGACATCACAAAAGATAACCATCATCATTCCGCAAAGGCTAAATATCAAGTATTCAAGTCATAAGCTCATAATGCCATAATGTAACAATAAATAAACCCTCAATAATACCAAATACACATAATAAAGGGCAATACATGAATCCTACAACATAGGATACTCCTCCACAATGAGGCACAACATATCATCTCGCTCGAGCTACACATAAACCTCCTCAACATCAAGGATACACTCAAGTTGTTGGAACAACATAATAATACCTCAATGGACAAGCGCAAAAACACTTGCCAAAGCCAAAATGGATTCACATGCATAAAAAATGAATAGCACAATACCCAAAATCACCAAAAATGATAGTGCATAGCCTCTGGAGTAAAAAACCATCAATAAAAGTCAACTGAGAAGTCAAAACCCTAACCAAAAATGTGTTGATACTATTTTAGCACTTTTGTCCTACTCTGGCACTATCGACTCCCAAAGTGGCACTTTTGTCACTTGTTTTAGTGCTTTTGTAACTGGGTGTAGCATTCAAGAAAATGGAACAAGAAGCAAATAAAACATGCCCAGGTACAAGCAAAAGAACTATCAGGGTCTGAAACCAACCCAGAACACATAAGAGACCCTCACAAATGTAGAATAGGGTTTACAAGAGATCAACAAGACCATTTAACCAATTATTTAACTTCAACTGATGAATACTTGCACAAGAAAGTGTCATAGAGACAACCATATCTAACCAAAACACGACAAAAGATCATCAGACAATAAGAGGTCCTGAAATAAGATTCACAAGGGCAATACAAGCCTCCACAACTCAAAAACCATCACATAAAACATTCACTAAAAGAACATAGCCATAAATTTCGAATATCAAAACACCCATTTCCTTCACTGTACAAAATCAGAATTCTAGATTCAAACGTAATCTTTTCTAATTTATTCCTTTCAATCAAACCAAAAATAAATAATTGAAATCACTCCCAAAATTTCCCCAAAAGAATCTTTTAGCAGTCACGAAGAAAACAACTCTTTTCAAAAATCAAAATGCAAGAATGGAAAAAGATCTCCAACTTGGAAGTAGAGTGATGGTAATGCAATCATAGAGGAGCAAAAATCCAAAGTAGCAAGCTTTCCAAAATCCAATCTAACCAAGCAATTCTCACCCCAAGCAATTTGAAAATACAAAAGTCGGATAATTTCTTTTTCATGGAGGATTTGGTTTTTTCGCTCTGCAACTTTGTCTCGACCTAGGGTTTAGACTTTGGTTGCAGAGTCATAGGCTCTGACATGGGCATGTACGCGGACCTCCCACGTAGGTAAGTTCATTAATTGTTTGTTTGCAGGCTCCCTCTACGTCCTCCTTATCGTCGCTTCTCTCTACCTTCCCTTGTGCAAGCGTTTAATGCTAGTTAATGGAGGGCTCTTCCGGAGGCGCTGCAAAAATCAACAACGATGCCACATTTAAACCTAAGTCCTTCAAAGATGTAGTCACATCTTCTTCTCCCTCTGTCATTGAAGGTGCGAGGTTTGTCACAAACCCTAATGGTAGCTCTTGTGGAGAAGGTAAGGACCCTCACTTGGCGCGAGAATCTATCTCCATCTCTCCTAATGACCTAATGTGTAAAGAAATTAATATGGAAAAGGATAGACTTAGAGACACTGCAATTTTCTTTGCTACTGTGAATTTGGACAAATGCCCTGCTCATAAATTCATTGATGATTGGATTAGGAATGTTTGGAATACTAAATTAGGTTACTTGGTATCGTTCTATATACTCATTCAAAAAGGATTTTTTTTTTTTAAAAGATCACAAAATGCAGAAAGAAGTGCTTAGTAAACAATACTGGTCTGTTAGAAAATGCACATTTCGTGCCCTAGAATGGACACCAAAAGCGGTCAATGAAGAAATTCTTGCACTCTCATGCCCTAGATGGGTTCTAATCCGAGAAGTGCCTCTGCTTTTATGGAAATTCATACCCCAAATACTAGAACCGATAGGCAAAGCTATTCGGATTGATAACTCATCCTTGCTTATTCCTCATTTAGATGCTAGGGTTTTGATATCACTTAATCCTGGGTGTGATTTCCCCAAAACAGTTAATATTAATCTTGAAACCGAAGTCATGGTTTGCCCTATTGAAATCCTTGGTGGGGTGAATGTGTGCTTTCTCTGCAGGAAAGAAGGGCATATCTGCAGGAATTGCCCGATTATTAATAAAACTAAGGGCTCAGATAGACCTCGCAATCAATCCGACAACCCGCCATCTGTCCATAAAATGCACATCCCGAGCATGGATAAGCTCAGTGACATTAGTAAAAAAATCAATAACTTGTTAAAAGGGGAAAACTCTAAACCCTTGGAAGGTGGAAAAATATTCAACTCTGGTACCTCTAGTGCTCCCCTCACCCCCCATTCTATAATCTCAAATGCTCTAAAATAGATAAATGAGAATCCACGGGAGGAATTTCAAATTGTAGGGAAGAACCCTGAGTAAATGAGGAAAAATGCACAACAATTAGCATTGGAAAAAATTAGGGCAAATGGTCCTAGTATTTTGACTAATAAGATTAATCTGGACAACAATTTAACATCTCCCATGGAAGATGATGGTCTTGAGGTCCCCTCGGAGATGAAATTCTCTAGCCTAATCTCTAATGGTGATAACCATGGTGCCCATAACCCTAAGGATAGAGTTGGTGTGAGTAGTGAGTTGAGTTTGGGAGGGGGACAGGTTGGGTTGATCAATATAACTTGTCACAGAAGTTCGACAGACATGGATTTCTCATTTGAGGAGATTCCATCAAAGGACCCTCCCTTCACCACCGAGGTTGAGCTCCCCTCTCAATCTGAACCCATTCCTGATTCTATCCCTGTCATTCCCCCTAAGAAGTTTGTAGAACTTGAAGATTCCTGTGTGATTGAGGTCATTGTTGCTGACCCTAAGGCTAGTGATACTAATCCAATATCTAGGGATGGTGTTACTCTAGACCTTCCAGATAGTTTGAAGTCTTTGGAGTCTTGTGCTATAGATGAGGAAGTTCAGGGAGAAGAGTGCCTAGGAGAAGAAGGAGACTGGACTTGAAAATCTCAAGGCAATCCCTAGGAGGACAAGGGGTAGGCCTCTGGGATCCAAAAACAGGGGCACTATTAATAGAAGGAATAATGAGGAGAAGAAAGACCTCCCAAGATGCTTTAACAAGTTTAAAGCATCCAAAGAATAAATCAATACTCTGAACCTAGATGAAGTGCATCTCTTGGAACATTAGGGGTCTGGAATCTCTAAATAGGAAACAAATGGTCAGAAGGTTTGTCAACCAACATAATAACGCAGACTTCATTATGCTTCAAGATCTCAAGGCTGTAAAGTTTACCCTGGATGTCAATCTAGAATTTATATGGAAAGGCTCCATCAAGATCTCCTCAAATCATGACAGAGGTAGAGGAGGTGTTGGAATTATTATCAACCCTAGATGGAAAGATTGTATAGTAAGCCAAGGATGCTCACCATGTAATAGAGCGTTCTGGGTGTCCCTAGATAATAATGGATTCAGATTTGGAATTTGTTCCATTTATGCCCCCAACGACTATAGGGAAAGAGTTGCATTATGGGATTGGATCACCACATTGCCAGATATCCCCTGGATGGTAGGAGGTGACTTTAACATGGTTGAAACTCAGGAAGACAAGTATGAAGGTATGCCTATGGAATGGAAAGAGATGGAGAAAATTCACTAGGAAAGATTGAAAAACGAGAAAAAACTGTTTGACCCTCTATTTTGCAAAAAGAAAGATAACTTTGAAATTTGGTACACATGGTGCAACTTCCAGAGTGGGAAACATGGGATCTTTTGTAGGCTAGATAGGTTCTATGCTAATAAAGATTATTTCTCTTTTGACCTAGGCAATAATGGCAGTCTTGTAAAAGTTCATCTGACCACTCTTTTAGATCATCATCATATCATTTGTTAGGTTAGACTCAGGGACTACCTTGGGAGCCAGGAAACTCCAAAGGATAAGTTCTTTCTCAATTCCAGCCTTCTCTTAGATGCAGATGTGTTGAGTGTGGTTAAGATTGTTAGGATGTTTAATAGAAGGAATATATTGTTGAACTCTTGTGTGGAAAGATGGAACCAGAATGTCGATAGCTGGCAAGTGCTACTTCAAACCATAGGGCAAAAGAAAGCAAGGGATTTTAGATGGAAAGAGAAAAGTCTAGCTGAAAACTTCCACTTGTGTGAAACTAAGATTCAAGACAATCCAATCAGTACTAAACTTACCCATGAGGTAGCCTTGGCCAGGGATAGACTCAGAAAGCATCAGCAGACTAAGACCAGAGGGGCCATAATCAGAGCTCGAGCACAGTGGATGCAATTTGGGGACAAAGGATCCAAATTTTTCTTTAATATGCTAAAGCAGAAATAGTGTAGAGAACATATTGGTAGGATTTGGGTAGAAAACAGAGAAGTTAAGGACTTGGAAGATATCAAGGAGGCATTCTTCCAATTCTATAAAGGTCTCTTCTCATCTGAAGACTCTGCTAACTCCCAGGAAGCAAGAGATAAGTGTAGAAGGATTATTCCTCCTAAAATCTCAGAGGTAGATGCTCAGACATTAAAAGGGCCTATCACTCTACAAGAAGTTAAAAATGCCATCAAGAACCTGAATAGTGACAAATCTCCAGGCCCGGATGGGCTGACGATAGAATTCTATAAAGCCAATGAAGATTGGGTGAGTCATGACCTACATGAGCTTTACTTTGAGGCCTTTAACACTGGCTCTCTAGGGGAATGAATTAACAGTGGGATTATCAAACTACTTCCTAAGGATGGGGACAAGTCCCTTATCAAAAACTAGAGACCAATAACACTCCTTAACGTTTCTTACAAAATATTGGCCAAAATTCTAGCGATCAGATTGGAAAACATTCTCCCTAAATTCATCTGCTCCACACAAACAAGCTTTATCAAAGGAAGATATATACTGGAAAATCTAATTACCAGCTGGGAGGCCATGGAATGGGTGAGGACCTCAAGACAAAATGCAGCCATGTTTCTCCTAGATTTCAAAAAAGCATACAACAGGGTAGAATGGGGCTTTATTCTGACTATGTTAGAAGCTTTTGGTTTTCCAGCAGAGTTCTGTAAATGGATTATGGTTTTTCTCAAAGATGCTTCAGCTTAGGTTGAAGTTAATGGATCCATGACTCAAAACATTTCTCTAGGCAGGTCCATTAGATAGGGTTGCCCCTTAGCCCTTGCTCTCTTCGTTATTGCAGCCAATGCCCTGTTCTACATTCTTAGAGACTCTACTATCTCTCCTAAAGTTCAGGGGATCCAACTTCCAAATGGGGAAGAACTGATCAATGCACAATTTGTTGATGATACAACACTCTTTCTAGATATCAGTAAACATAACTTTGAAGCCCTAGAAGATAAAATCAAATTTCTAGGGGAGATTTCAGGAGCTAAAGTTTCACAAAGCAAATCTACCATGCTTGGATGGGAGGAACAACCTCCAGACTGGTTGCAACAGTTTGGGATCCAATGGGGAGGACCTAAGAAGATAGTCAGGTACCTAGGAATTCCATTTGCAATATCCCCATCTCTCAAAGAAATGTGGCAATGGGTTAGAACCAAAATAGAAAAAAAACTTAACAGATGGGATAATAGATATCTTTCACTTGCCGGGAGAATGCAGGTTTGCCAAAAAGTCCTATCCTCTTACAACATTTATTACTCATCAGTATGGATGTTCTCCAATTACTAGATCCTAGAAATATAGAAAACCATCAGGAACTTCCTGTGGTCTGATGGAAAAGGTAAAAAGAAAATGCATTCTATTAAATGGGAGTGGTGCCATAAGGACAAGAGCTTGGGAGGGTTAGGAATTAAGGACTTGAGGATCCAAGGAATTGCTCTTGCAGCAAAGTGGATTTTCCAGGCTCTTGATGGGAATGAAACCTCGGAAAGTGCTGGTTAGGAATAATATTTTAAAGGTCATACCAAAGAAGGCCAAAACTTGGAAATCCCTCCCTTTCTATGACCTTGTGGTTGGAGACTTCGAGGTATCAGTACAAGGGTCCAATGTCTTCAAGTCTATCTGGAAGGCCTGGAGTAGTGTTAAGCCCTTCATCACCAACTTTAGAGTCAGCAACAATGAGTTTATGCATGGTACTAGATCCATTTGGTGGAACCTCTTGCACTCATCCAAACCCTTGGCCCTCACTCAGGGGTGCTCTACCAAAGCATGGGTGGAAAAAGGCATCTGATTCTTTAAAGATATTATTAAGGATGATAGGCCGCTGGATTGGGATACCCTTAGAGCTAGATTTAGTCTTCTGATTTCCCATAAACGCACATATAGTATGTTACAGAAAGCCTGTGAAAAGAAATTGCCCAAGAAATGCAAAAATGATATAGATTTTTGTAAGGATCTCTTATGGAATAATGCCATCTTAGTTCATAATGTTAAAACTAGTGTTATTTATAAGACCCTAACATATGATGAAGCAATAATTTCCCATGTTAACAAGTTGTGGTTTGCAGAATTTTTAGTTAAACAATGGCAGAAGGTGTTCAATAGGCTCTGGAGTAGCCCTGTCCCTCCTAAAGAGAAATGTTTTAAATGGTTGTTGATTTTAAACAGGTTACCAATCAGAAAATATCATAACAACAGTGATATTTGTAATATTTGCAGGGTTCCTGAATCAGTTAGACACATTTTTTTTATTGTTGCATTGCTAAAGAAATATGGTTATTATTTGGTATTCAATTTCCTGTTCAATTTATTGTTCTTGATGTTATAATCGGATATATTAAAGATCTAAAAAAGGACACTAACCTTTTCTGGTATGTTCTTACTTCTAAGATTTTATGGCACATTTGGAAATTAAGAAATGAGGATAAATTTTAGGGCTCAAGTAGGGCCCTTACTGAGTCTTTTCGTGGACTCACCCTTCATCGAATTCTCTTGCAGGTATCAGTAATGATGAATGTAGAGAAGAACAAGTTCTTCAGATTCGTAAAGGATGGAAACACAAAGATGTTCCTTCACGAGTTGGAGAATGGATATAAATGGAAGAGGACACTCAAAAGGAAGAAAGAGGCGGACCTGGCTCTGGAGACCCTATGAGTAGAGGTGGCCAGAGCGCGAGATCCTACCTAAGATCAGATTCAGATGCTCACATAACTCCTTGATGGAAAACAAGCCGTTCGGATGGAAGGCCCCAAGGGCTGGGCCACATGGATGGATGCTTCGCAGGAGGAAATTCTTCAAGGATAATTGACATATTTTATGGATGGATGCTCCGCATAGTGACTCCTTTTTTGAATTAAACATTAGAGTATTATATGTATAAATTTTTACATCTCTGTCTATATCTCTTGGTAAAACTATTAATCTTGTGAAGGTTGGACCTGCTGTCCAGGTTGAAAAACTGTAAATGTTTTTGTAATAGTCTTCTCTCCTTATATGCAATATAAAAAAAATAATACAAAAGTCGTAGAAAGATATGTAGAAGCACACCCACAAAAATGCTCACAAAGCCAAATAAATAAAATCTCATTCAAAACTATAGAAGAATATCCGCCAATCAAAATAGTCCAATAAAATATATTCTATACCAACCCCGCTTCCAAATAATTGAAGAAAGAATATAAAATAGTATTATTTACTTACCTTCAAATCTTAACCAATAAAATAATAGGGTAGGTATAAACATAATATTTAATTACTCAATTAGTAACAAGAGAATGTAATAATATAATAACCAATAATAATAAATTAAAGCCCAATAAAATAAATCAAAGGCATTATAAATAAATACTCCAATTAAATATAAAACCATAAATAATATAAATAAATAATTAATTAATTAAATAATATTATCCTCACAATCACAACTCCCAAGAGGGCCAACCATAACAAGAGGTAGGTACATAAATAATAACAAATAAATAAAACAACAATGCAAATAAATATATAAATAATCAAAACAGTGAATAATTAGATAAACAATAAATAACCCAAAAATAAATACATGTTCATGGGTTTCCAAGGGTTAATCTTGTTTGTAAGAACCTTGGAAACAAGGAGGAGATTTGGTCAAAACTCGAACGAGGATGGGTTAAGATCAACTTTGATGGGGATTCTAGGGGTAACCCGGGTACTTCTGGAGCGAGATGTGTGGTTTGTGATGATGAAGGGAAGATTCTTTTTAAAGGAGCAAAAAGGTTTCAAGATGGAACTAATAATGATGCAAAGGTGCAAGTGGCTTTGTTAGCAACGGATTTGATAGTAAACATGAAGGTTTCGAAAGTCCATTTAGAGGGAGATTCTCAAGTTGTGGTTAAGGCAATCATGAAAGGAGTAACCCCGCGTTGGAGATTACATAAGTTTATCACATTAATCTGCTCAAAATGAAAAACTTTTCAAGATTTTTGCATCTCTCATGTAAGGAGAAGTGGAAATGTCAATGCTGACGAGTTGTCCAATGTGGCATGCGATCTAGCTAAGGGAGAGGTGAGGTGGTGGGATGGAAATGACAGTTTCATTCAATGGAGTTAAGATAATTTGCTAAGTATAGTACCTTGTCATACTTGAAATGTGCAAAATGGGTTTCTTTTCTCTCTGTTTGTGTGCCTAGGTTGGCTCGAGTATTATGGGTACTTAATGTCGAATTCCTCTGCATTGGCAACGGGAGTTGGGAGAGCTTCATTTATTGTTAGAATGGGAATTTTCATTCACTCATTGTGGCAGTCGAGTGATTTTGGTGGTGGTAATAGTGATCTTTGTGCATAGTTAGGCAGTTTTGTGGGGAGTGTGATATGGAAGTCAGTTTCACACTCAAATTAATTAAACTCATGCCTGTTTTTGGGGTCTGGTTCCTGCAAAACGACTGCAAAACATGTTTGTTTTGAAAGACCCCCTATTCTTGAGGGTTGTTCAGCTGGTTCTTGGTGAGGAGGTGGTTGTTATCAAACATATATACAAAACAAGGGTGGACATCTACACCTTAATTATGGCACAGGGACTCAAATTTGGTTATTCCTGTGTGGAGGTGAGAAACGTGATGATGATGATAGTGCCAAGAGATTATTTGCTCAATATGGAATCTCTGTTGGAGTGGGCAATCTCAGGATAGGGCTTTAATGCTTTAGAAGGCATCCCAGAGGAGCACGTTGAGCTTAGAGGTAGGCATTTGCGAATTCCTTTTCTGAGACGTCGAGAAGAAGTAAAAGCAATATTTCGGGATGATGTGAGGAGAGGGTGGGAGGGCCTGATAATGTACATTCAAATCATGGAATTGGAGGAGATTATTAGGCAGGCGAAGGAGGAAGTTAGGGTGGTGGAGGAGGAGCAAAGGATGCAACCGATAACAAGGCGCCTATCTGCGGAAATGGCCAAGCAGAATATGTCGCGGGCTAATAGACCGACTGGTGAAGTGTACAGGGTTGGGGGTGTTGCAAGCTCATCGGATGTAGAGGCGGTGAAGAAAGAGAGATAAAGATACTGCAAGCCATGGTACCTCTTGGTGCCATTTATTTTTTCCATTAAATTCTTGTTTTGAAAATCTGAACTTTCAGTTAGAATAGTTTGAATAGTATATACCAATTTTTGTCTGGCATAATGTATATGACATTTTTGTACTTGTAGATGTGGGGTGGGGTTTGTGCAGACTACTGGTTTATGGATATTTTTTTGTTGGGTGGTTTGGAGTTTTTTGTGGGTGATTTTGTGGGTCGTTTGAGGGATGTAATTCGGTTGAAGATGTACTATTTAGTTTTATTAAATAAAATAAAATAAAATATTACCGATAAAAAAAAAACCAAAAAAAAAAACAATAAAGAAGATAAATAAATAAATGTACGGACATGCATAAATACCCATCCAGTAATTAAACAATAAATAAATAAATAAATAATCCAATAAATCAAAAGCTCAAGTAATAAATCAAAACCAATATAAATAAATAATAAATAACCAATAAATAGATGGGCCAAAAATAAATAAATAGGTAAACAATAAACAAATACCTTAATGTATAGATGCATATAAATGATCTAGCCAATATAATTTAAACTCAATACTATAAATATCTCCACATACATATAAAATAATCAAATAAATAGGAAAATAAAAAAATAGATGTATCGATAAGCATAAATACTCAACTAATATAATTCCACCAAATAATTAATTAATTAATTATAAATTCCCAGTAAATAAATATATATATTTTGTATTCATACTAACCATTATTTAATAATAATTTACACCAATGGGCTATATGTAGTAATTTGATTAATTAATTTGCACAATTCCAATAAAATATAAATCCATTAAATAAACATTAATGAATAATAATTCTCCAATAATAATAATCGCACAGTAATATTAAATATTAATGTCATCCATTGATATAATTTAGTATTTATAAACTATATAAACTGATTAATTATTAATTAATAAATAATCGCAAACTCACAAGGCAACCCGACATAAGGTTGAACAACATACCACATGACGTGGACCAATGACTCAAGCCAAGACACTAATTGACAAGGGTATCAACTTAAGCCTAGAGTGTGAAAGGGAAACACATGTCATCTCCAACAACTTGTCATTGGGATAAAGACATGCTCAGACCTTTGAGACCAATTGGAGTCGATGTCCGGTACCTGCAATCTTGCATCCACCACTAAACAAAATATAACATATATACATCATAAATGATCAGGCAAGTGTTAGAGAATCACAACATCATATCGTGCTCGCAATGAGTGGTATGACATCATCTCTAATCACAAAGAAACTAGAAGACAATCACAACATCGTAGCATCAACTCAATCATCATAAAGAGTAGAGTTAGCGTAATCATAATGTCATCAAAATCTCATAAGCAATATGATCCATCATGAATAATGAACACATATAAATCATCAAATATAGATCCATGATCATATCCATTACAATCATCATACCATCAAATCATCATAAAGTAGACTAAGCTAGATCAATATATTCCTTTAATGCACAAAAAGACAAGATGAATTAGGGAGGGGCACTACAGGGCACCCCCGCCTAATGGACCTTTCGAATTTGAGAGGTTGAGTATGGGATCCATTGACCTCAACTTGACCAGAAGCATCATTAAGTAGAATCTAAACCATCTGACATAACTCCTTAGGAAAACTGATTCCTTCCAACATCATGATGAAGAAACTCCATTCAATCCGATCATATGTCTTTTCATAATCAATTAAAAACATAGCCACCTTTTGGTTGGTATATTTGACCTAATTTATTGCCTCCCAACTGGTGATGAGATATTCAAGTATGTATCTTCCCTTAATGAAACTAGTTTGAGTATTACTCGCAAATTTTGGTAAGATATCCACCAATCTAAGTCCAGTAATCTTTGCTAGAGTTTTATATGAAACATTTAACAGAGTAATAGGACTCCAATTTTTAATAAGAGACTTTGTCTCCATCTTTGGGGATTAGTTTTATCACCCCTTTATTGTTATCGGATCCCAATGAACCCTTAATCAATGCTTCCTCATAAACCTAAAGTAAGTCCAAGTCTATCCAATCCTTAGCAACTTTGTAAAATTCAATAGGTAAGCCATCAGGGTCAGGGGCCTTGTCATTGTTTGGAGTGCTCATGGCCTTGAGGACCTCCTCAATAGAAATTGTCTTCTTCAGCACATTAGTCTCCCCCTATGAGATTTTTCTCGGTATGAGGGCTCCGCACTTGTCTTTTGCAAGCTGACTGGATGGGGGATTCCCTTCAGAGGAGAACATTTGCTAGTAGTAAAGAAAGAATTCTTATTTAATGTGATTTTTATCCACCAACTCTCTACCTTCTTCTCAAACTCTATCAATCCTTCTTTGAACTCCTTTTGTCTCAACTATTTAAAGAATAATTTGGATCTCATGTTTCCTTGCTCCAACTAGTTGATCCTAGCCCTCACTTCGATTCCCTTAATCCTATTATTACTTCTGGACTAAGACAACAATTACACAAATTCAAGGTTGGTGAGATCCATTTGGGTCTGAGATTCCACAACCATAAGATTGTCAACCAAGTCTCTTTCAAGTTTCCTCTCATCTTTGGCTTTTTTCTTTCCCACCATTTGTAGAAGGATATTCTAGCTATTCACATTCTTATTCCATTTGTCAATGGCAGAGATAGTGTGCCAATCGCATTTGTTAACTTAATCATGTAGATAACACATCTAACATCTTTATCCTTTGGTAGGATAGGATTGAGGATAAAGCTATCATCCCTCTTAGGAGGTAGGCTTACATTAATATTTAATGCAATTTGAGCCTTAATAGGATGATGATCCAATAGGGTGTATGGACAATACCCTAACTATGGATCCATTGTCCTCTTATTTGAAGGAAACAAGTCTTTATTAGCAGAAAATTAATCAAGCCTATAGTAAATCCTTCTTCTTCCTTATTGGAAGTTACACCATGTGTACCATATAGATCCATAGTTATTCTTATTTCCTTCAAAAGGATAAAAGAGTCTAAGCTTCTCCTTTATCCTAGTCCAGTAGAGTTTTTCTCCACTTTTCCACTCTAGATATGGAAACCTCCTAACTTATCCTTTTTATTCTGAATCGTATTGAAGTCCCCTCCAAATATCCAAGGGATATCCAAGAGAGTGTGTAACCACTTCCATAATTCTATCCTCTCTCTATAATAATTAAACACATATAAGGAACACACTCCAAATTTAGTGTCTTGGGCACTAATTATGGTCCACACAACCCTATTACATGGGGGAGAAACCATAATCAACAACCTTATTACCCCTATTGCCCCTTAACAAAATGACAACTCCCCCTTTTCCTTTGTCATGTTTGGTAGAAAATTGGATTGCATCCTTCCATGTGAATTTAAGGTTCACATCTAATGTGAACTTAGTGGCTTTAACTTCTTGGAAAAGCATGATATCAATATGTTTGTGTTGATTCAAAAACCTTTTGACAACATATTTCTTGTCCAGGGATTCTAGTCCCCTAACATTCCAAGATATATAGTTCAATTCCATGAGACACATTAATGAACAATATCCATAGTAGCCTTAAAACTATCAAATCTTTTAGGAATCTCTTTGTTATTATCGTTCTTCTTAGATAGAGAATATTTCTTACCTTTAGGTCTCCCCCTCTTCCTTCTAGATTTAGTGAAAAGGCCATTTCAAGTAGGAATCAAAACCTTATATTCTTCTTGATGCCATGAAAATGGGATTAGTGGACAATAAATAAATCATGTTAGTAAACTTTCAACCATAAGCATAACATGAAAATGAATCCATTTCAAAGTATATCAAGAAAGAGTAGTAACAAAGCAAAAAGGAAAATAAAGAACTAGACAAATCTAATACTCCCCTCTATGCTTGATGGTTTTGGCTCTTCCTTGTTCCTCTCCTCTCCAAGTCCCAAATGAGTGTAGCTCTCATCTTTTAGCACTATCCATGGATGCCATTTGAAGATTCAAGATGGTTGTAAATGAAAACAAATGCTTATGCAAGTGTAAAAGGTTTTCTATGAGAAAGCTCCTAATTAATGTCTACGTGAATTTCACTATAATAAAAATGCTCTAATTCTCTCTTTTTTCTTTTTGCTTGGGGAATGAGGTCCTTTTATAGGGAAATATGTTGATTGAATGCCTAAGATTGAATGGGCTTGTGAAGGGTCAAGATTGATGGGTTTGGGATCTATGTGATGGATTTCAACCCAATCCCATGATGACAAGTGTCACTATGAGAGGCCTTGAGAGGAGATGGAAGAAGCATTAAATGCTTGAGATGACATGAGGGTTACCCTAGGAGGGTTTGGTTAGGCTTGAGTTAGTGGACAAAGCTTTTATCCAACGGATAATGCTTTTATCCAATGGATAAACTCTTGTGCAATAGTTAATGGAGATAACCATGGTCAAACCAATGAATGCTTGAAGACACCTGTGGGTTAAATGAGGGTTGAGTTAGAGACAAAGCCTCTAACCATGTGGAGAGGTTGAGTTAACCATTAATGGTTATGTAAGAGCCATAAAGGCTTTGAAAGAATTTGGAGGTTAACTTGTTGAAAAATTAAAGCCTTTAATGCATTTCAAAGACTTTGAGGCATTTTTGAGAAGTGACCTTTGTTTGGGAATGTGCAAATGATTAGAGAGGGGGATTAGGCTAATTAGAAGGGGTTAGAAGAGTCTAGAAGGGGGCTAGTGAACAAATGGGTGAGGATAAAAGGGGATTTTAATTAAAATAAAATTCATTTATTTCAACTAAAATTGTGCAACTTGCATTTGTAGGAGAATGCAAGTGGGAGGGTTTTAGAGATTTATATAAATATTGATTTATTTAAATGTGAGAGAGATTAATTAAACAAATATGATTTATTTATTTAATTAATTGTTAGAACATGGATAAATGAATTAAATTAAATTAATTGAATAATTTATTTAATTAATAGGAGAAGAGGTTTAAGATGAATTAATTAAATTAATTAATTGTTGATCGATGGTTATATAATCAAATAAATACTAAATATTCACTTAATTAAGTGGATAGATTTGGGTGTGTACACTTCTTTTTAATTCATTTTGTCTAAACTTAAAAGTAGCCCCTCTCTAGTAGCTAATTCACTGGATAATGATCCAATTTCTAGATTCGACTCTAATGGGTGATTTTCGGAATCGTCAAGTCTGAGGCTCACTCTAGAATTATCATATGGTACTATGGATAGGTCATGGATCTCATTAGAGGCCTCATTTCTCATAAGATGATTGACAATAATAATATCAAAGAATACATTATCTTTGTCAACTCTAAAATTATGGTTATCGGTAGAAGGAACCATGCTACTACAAGGTTGGGATGAGGGGGTAGCTTGAATGACCCCAAGGGGGAAGGAACAACAATCAATCTCACCATCTGAAATTCCATAAGACCATTGAAATTGTTTGAGATTTTCAGGGGGAGATTCTCCTATTGGGGTAGGCAGACTATCTAACTCACCCAACATCGTATTAGAATATATCCTCTCTTTAATACCCCTAACTATGGATTTGACATGAAAACAATTATTTTTTTCAATCACACTAACCATCAACAACAAAGATTGAGAATCATCTATTAGATATTTCAGATAACCGGAAGACAACTGAGAGGGGGGTGAATTAGTTGTCACAGATTACGGAAATCCAAAACAATAATACCATAATGGCAGTTAATCCAATTAAGCATGAACAATAATCACATAATAAAAGCCATCCACACAACACCAAGATTTGTACGTGGAGAACCCAGTAAAGGGAAAAACCATGGTGGGAAGCCTACCCACAGTTAGATAATACTTTTGCAGTAAGTATGTGAATTACAATAAAGGGTCCTGCACTTGCAGGAAATCAAACAACCTAGAGCACACTGCTCATCACAAAAGAAGCCTCACTGACTACATACAAATCCAGACTACAATCCAGAGAAGTGTTGAACTGCAAAAGATAGCATCTCCTATGTCTGAGTACAGTTCCGATTAAGCTCAATACCGGAGGACTAAATCCTCTTACATAAACCCAATTCAATCTCCAATGATCAATCAAATCCTCTGCTTGAATGATATTACATTATTCGCACATTACATTCCTTGACCATGACCTTGTACATTAACCATGATGATCTACAATGAGATCTTACATCTATGTATAGAAACCCTCGACCATAAACAATCAAATCGACCACCAAACAATAAACTAATTACATAATTACAAACCATGTCGGCCTTAGACCAAACAAGTAATATCAATACATAAGACATCCCAGAAATACATCAATAGGTCCTATCCACACATTACATTAAAGTCGATCCATAACCTAGATCAATTAGGACCAAGTATAGGTCCACACGCTTCAACAATGATCTCCAAATGCTAAGTCTCAAACATGATCACCAACAACATCCTAAAACTCCATCGGAAGCTGTACCAACACCACTTATGCAATTTATCAAAGATCTCCATCAAAAGCTCTATCGGTGAAACCCTCGCCGGAACCAGAAACCAATCTTCTAAGCAAGAAGGATAGCATCCAATCTCCAGACAAAAACCAACTGACCAAGTATGAGTATAAGTATCATGAACAAGCCAATTCCATCACCAGACTATACCAGAGCCTACCGGATCATGTCGAGTCCAAGTTAACTAGAAAACAATTAACCTACCGGGACCAGAAGGGTGTCGGTAAAGCATCCAAATATCTAGTGTTGACATCAATGACAAAACATAAATGCAACACATAATCAATTCCACCAAATGGCCAACAATCTCCCCCTTTGGTATTGATGGAAACACTATATGTGAAAAACATCTAAGTACCACGAAATGCCAAACAAGTCTTCCCTTGTGGAAAACAACCAACAATCACCCGCATATAGCTCTGAATATCTCTCCCTTTTATTTTCATATCTCTCCCCCTTTGACATTTATCATTTTCTTTCTTTAACTTTTCACATCAATATCTCTCCCCCTTTGACATCAATGCCAGAAAACTGACAAAAATATCAAAGCAAAAACATAAGCCTCTGAATCTCAAAGCTGACTACTCCCCATGAGCAGTACATCAATGCCAGAATGAATAGTGTCTCAGATAATGCATGTCAGATTGATGCCAAACCGCATCAATCAAGTCTCTGCTGGAGGGGCAAAAACTCCCAATCTGTTTCTTAGGTACTCAAATGATTCCTTGGATAAAGGTTTAGTGAAAATATTTGCAATTTGCTCTTTAGTGTTCGCATAAACCAGTCTAACTTCATTTTCTTCCACCTTCTCCTTCAAAAAGTTATACTTGATAGATATGTGCTTTGTCTTAGAATGAAATACTAGATTCTTTGATATATAAATAGCAGCAGAGTTATCATAGTGAATAACTACTGATGCAGCACAATCCACCTTTATATCCTTCAACATTTGTTTCATCCATAAAAATTGTGTACAGTTAGTAGCAACAACAACATACTCAGCTTCAGCGGTAGATAGAGAAGTACATGATTGTTTCTTGCTGATCCATGAAACTAACTTCTTTCCAAGAAAGAAAGATCCACCGGAAGTACTTTTCCAATCATCAACATCTCCAACCCAATCAACATCTGTATATGCACATAAAGTGAAGTTATTGTCCTTAGGGTACCACAAGCCATATTCTGATGTACCTTGCAAGTATCTAAAAATCCTTTTCACTGCCATCTCATGATTTTCTCTAGGATCACTCTAAAATCTTGAAACAATACAAACAACATTCATAATATCAGGCCTAGTCTAAGTCAAATAAAGTAGACCTCCAATCATAGATTTGTATCTTGTAGGGTTTACCAGTGCAGAAACATCTTTTCTTGTCAATGTCTCACTTGTAACCATAGGAGTAATTACTGGTTTAGAATCTCCCATACCAAATTTCTTCAACAATTCCTTAGCATATTTAATTTGACAGATAAAAATGCCTTTGTTAGTTTGAATAATCTGCAAACCTAAGAAATTTTTTATCTCACCAATCATAGGCATTTCAAATTCTTTCTCCATATTCTTAGAAAATTCTATCATAATTTATCTTCACCTCCAAAAATAATGTCATCAACAAATACTTCAACAATCAGTATATCATCATCAGTGATTTTATAATATAAATTATTGTCAACACTGCCCTTAGTAAAACCAAGTTTCAAAAGATATTTATCCAACCTTGCATACCAAGCTCTAGGTGCTTGTTTCAATCCATATAAAGCTTTCCTTAACCTGCAAACCATATATGTATCATCTAATAGTGAAAAACCATCAGGTTGTTCAATATAAACTTCCTCATTAAGATCCCCATTCAAGAATGCACATTTAACATCCATCTGATAAACTTTGTAGTTTTTGTAAGCAACATAGGCAAGAAATAATCTTACAGCTTCAATCCTAGCTACATGTGCAAAAGTCTCTCCATAATCAATTCCTTCCTTCTGAGAATATCCTTTACAAACCAATCTAGCCTTATTTCTTATTCCTTGACCATCCTCATTCAATTTACTCCTAAAAAACCCATTTAGTTCCAATGACATTTTTATTTTTAGGCCGGGGAACCAAAGTCCATGTGTTATTTTTCTCAATCTGATCTAATTCTTCTTCCATAGCTTTTAACCAATGTTCATCTTTACATGCCTTAATTACTGATACTGGTTCAACTTGTGAAATTAAACATACCTCATTAGTTTCCAGTCTTCTTCTTGTCATCACTCCATCGCTCTTATCCCCAATGATTTGATCTTCAGAATGATTTAATCTCACATACCTAAGAGTCTTCTTCCTCTCGGTTCCTCTTCCCTATTCTTCAGTTACTATAGAATTCTCTGATGTTGTTGGAGTAACTGGTTCAACTCTTTGTTCTGGTAAAGGTGCTACCGGTTCATATATAATCATTTCCATTGTCTGTTCCTTCTCATAAACTTTGATTTGACTTTTGTTTAGCTCATCTACTTTGACATTAGGACTCTCCATAATTCTCTGCAATCTCTTGTTATAACATCTATATGCTTTGCTTTCATTAGAATAACCAAGAAATATGCCTTCATCACATCTAGGATCAAATTTCTAAATAGTATCATCTCTCCTGATATAACATTTACTACTAAAAATTCTGAAGTACTTAATTGTAGGTGTATTGCCAAACCATAATTCATAAGGTGTCTTATTGGTTTCTCTTTTGATATGTACTCTGTTGAATGTATAAACACTTGTACTCACTGCTTCTCTCTAGTAGATATGAGGTAGATTAGCTTCCATCATCATTGTTCTAGCGGCATCCAAGATAGTTATGTTCTTCCTTTCCAGAACTCAATTCTTCTGAGGTGTCTGAGGAGCATAAATTTGTCTTCTTATACCATGCTTGTCAAAAAAGTCATTAAACTCATCGGATGTGAATTCTCCACCATGATCTGATCTCAAATATTTAATCTTTAATCCTGTCTCAGTCTCCACTTTAGCCATAAAGATTTTAAACTTTTCAAATGCTTCAGATTTTTCTCTCAAAAAAGTAACCCACATCATTCTAGAACAATCATCAATGATTAGCATGAAATATCTATCAGCATGAAAACTTTTAACTCTAGCAGGGCCACACAAATCAATATGAATACGATCAACAATATCATTTGATTTATCTTGTATACTCCTAAAAGAGGTTCTGACTTGTTTACCCATTTGACATTCTTTACATACCAGATTATAGGGCTTCATAATCTTATGTGTATCCCTAACTGCCTTAGTTGAATTGATCTTCACAATGCAATCAAAATTCACATGACACGGCCTTTTATGTCATAGCCAACTCTCATCAATATGTGTAATCAAACATGTCTTCTCATCGGAGTTCAAATGAAATATATTACCTTTTGTCTGTGTACTGGTTGCAATCTCCAAGCTAGATCTGTTAATGATTCTACATTTTTCATCCTTGAACTGTAATTGAAATCCCTTATCTACCAATTGTCCTACACTCAAAAGATTATGCTTCAAACCTTCAACATAATAAACATTGTTAGTATTGTCCTTACCATCCAATGATATAGTTCCTTTTACTTTGATCATACATGCTTTGTCATCTCCAAATCTAACTAGTCCACCATCAAATTCTTGCAAAGATAAAAACTTCCCTTTATCTCCAGTCATATGATGTGAACAACCACTATCAATTACCCATTCATCCTTATCTTCAATTTTAGCAGCAAGTGCCTTCTCTTCAAGTACATTCTCTTCCAGTGTCAGATCATCTTCCTTGATAGCCAAGAATACCCATTCTTTTCCATTGCCAGATCCACTAGCAGAGTCTTTTGTCGGTTCATTGTTTGAATCAATAATGCCTTCCTCGTCCGCTATGTAGCATGATTTGTCTCAGTTTTTCTTGTATTTATATTTGTTCTAATATCCAGGGTTAGGATTAAATGATATTTTAACTATTTCTTCAAATCTTGAATTTCTTTTAGGACATCTAGATACAAAATGACCAATCTTATTACATGTAAAACATTTAAAAGGTGTTTTTCCTTCATACTTACTTCCTACCGGTCCTTTCAGTACTCTTATAGCAAAAAATGCTTCAAGTTTCTCAAAATCATCATCTTCTTTCTTCATATCTTATAACTCTTTTGCATATAAAGCTTTCCAGTCTTGCTTACCGGTTGCAGATGTAGATGCATGAAAAGCAGGTTCAGTCTTCACACCTCCAGAAGGTCCAAATTCCTCAAGGTCAAAAGCAGATAGTTTCCCAACCAAAGTATCTCTGTTGATGGATGTATTAGCCATTGTTCTCAATTCATTAATAGCAGTAGCCTTCATTTTGTAAGCCGGTGGTAGGGCTCTTAGGAATTTAGAAACAATTTTATCTTCTGTCAGTGTTCCACCACAACATTGAATTCCCATAACTATATCATTTACCCTTTCCATGAATGCAGTAATCCTTTCATCTTCTTCCATATTCAGATTTTCATATCTCACATGGTAACCATCAAGTTTAGCAATCTTCACTATAGGGTCACCTTCATTAAGAGTCTCCAACTTATCCCATATAGCCTTTCTAGATGATTTGTCTATTAATCCCATTATTTGTTGATCAGAAAGTGCACACAGGAGGGCTTCTCTTGCTCTACAATCATTCTCAAGCTCCTTGTCCAGGTTTACCGGAGGAGGATTGCCAAATCCCACATTATAGGGCGTGACACCATTCTGTGTGATCTCCCAAATCTCCTTGCCAAGAAATCTCAGATGAGTCTCCATCTAAATCTTCCATACTGTGTAATTTGTTCCATCAAGCCTCAGAATATCCCTTTGAAAGATAGCTCCAAAAGAACTGGATGAACTTGAACTGTTAGTCGCAATAGGATCTTCCTCAAGTGGTTAAGCTTTTTGCAGAGAGGATCAAAGCTCTGATACTAATTATTAGATAGTTCAGATAACCAAAAGACAATTGAGAGGGGGGGGGGGGGGGGTGAATCAGTTGTCACAGATTACCAGAAGCATTCAACAATTAAACTTTAATACCGGAACCCAAAATAATAATACCGGAATAACAGTTAATCCAATTAAGCATAAACAATAATCACAGAATAAAAGCCATCCACATAACACCAAGATTTGTATGTGGAAAACCTGATAAAGGGAAAAACCACGGTGGGAAGCCTACCCACAGTTAGATAATACTTTTGCAGTAAGTATGTGAATTACAATGAAGGGGCCTACACTTGCAAGAAGACCAACAACCTAGAGCACACTGCTCATCACAAAAGGAGCCTCACTGACTACATACAAATGCAGACTACAATCCAGAAAAGTGTTGAACTGCACAAGGTAGCATCTCCTATGCCTAAGTACAGTTCTGGTTAAGCTCAATATCGGAGGACTAAATCCTCTTACATAAACCCAATTCGATCTCCAATGATTGATCAACTCATCTACCAGAGTGATATTACATTATTCACATATTACATTCCTTGACCATGACCTCTTACATTAACCATGATGATCTACAATGAGATCTTACATCTATATATACAAACCCTCGACCATAAACAATCAGGTCAGCCACCAGACAATAAACTAATTACATAATTACAAACCATGTTGGCCTTAGACCAAACAAGTAATATCAACACATAAGACATCCCAAAAATACATCAATAAGTCCTATCCACACATTACATTAAAGTCGGTCCATAACCTAGATCAACCGGGACCAAGTATAGGTCCACACGCTTCAACAATTATCTCCAAATGCTAAGTCTCGAACATGATCACCAACAACATCTTGAAACTCCATCAAAAGCTGCACCAACACCACTTATGCAATTTATCAAAGATCTCCATCAAAAGCTCTACTGGTGAAACCCTCGCCGAACCTAGAAACCAATCTTCTAAGCAAGCAGGATAGCATCCGATCTCTAGTCCAAAACCAACTAACCAAGTATGAGTATAAGTATCATGAACAAGCCAATTCTATCACCAAACTATAACAGAGCTTGTCGGATCATGTCGAATCCAAGTTAACCAGAAACCACTTAACCTACTGGGACCAGAAGGGTGTCAGTAAAGCATCCAAACAACTAGTGTTGACATCAATGCAACACATAATCAATTTTACCAAATGGCCAACATCATCATCTATTGGAACAAAGGCAAGGTCAATGGGAGAAAGCTCGATATGGGGATTTTAAAACCTCCATCATATAATCCCTATTTTTTTTAAGCTTATCCAAAGCAAGTTGTTGAGAATTCTTCCTTATAGAATTGTGAGCCCCAGGCTAAATAAATTGGTCATGGGCATCCTTCTTGTTATCTCTCAACTAAGATAACAGAACATAGATAGCCAAATGAGGCAAGCGGTCGACATTGAACTTCCCAATTTTTAAGGAATCATCAAGGGAAGGGAGATTAACAAGCAAAGCAATAAATGTAGCCCTCACCGCAACCTCCAGGTTGTTGAGACACTTTAAAATAAGCACTTGTACATCATTTCAAGTATTATTGGGTGGTGTATGATTAGAAAGGGTAGGTTCACTAACATCATGCTTAGGGATTTCATGATCAGAGATGCCTTTAGCTTTATTAGGAGGCTTGCACTGTGACAAAATAGGGCAATTCCTTTGAATATGATGCTCACATCTACAGAGAAACAAGCATTAATCTTGTCAAGGGTTTCGATAACACGGACCATGGGTTCACTATCGACATTGGTTTCAATTATCGTAGGAAGATCTTTGCCTAGGTTAATTGAAATTAGCACCCTAGCATGCATACGAGGAAGTAAAGACTAGGTGTTATCCACCCTAAGCACCTTCCTTATGGATTCTAGTAACTAGGGAATAAAATTCTATAATAGAGGAGGTGGGTTTTTAACCACAATCCATCTAGGGCATGATAAGGTCAATATCTCATGATAAACAACATAGGGTGAGCATAACTATTTCTTAATCATTGTCACCTAGGATTTAACATCATTGAAAAAATAATAAAAATCCCTTTTTGAATCATTTTGCAGAAAGAAAAATGAAACCCTAATTCTTAATCCATGCATTTTTAAGCCATTCATCTAAAATTTTGCAAGCTAGGCACTTAATGACACCCATGACCACGAGAAACACAACAACATTTTTTAAATGAGATTTTTCATTATTTAAAGTGTTAATCATTTTAGAATTAGAAGAAATGCTAAGGCAAGAGATAGTAGGGGTAGCTTGAACTTACCTCCTCCTCCTCCTGATTTGCCATTACCTTTGGAAAGGGCAACAAAATTTGTGTCAAACTTCGTAGAGTCAAAGATAGAGATTGGGGATTCAATCAACATAGATTTGAATAATTTGATGTCATTCGGAAGGGCACCCTCATTATTATTGGCATGGTCAGTTGAATTAATGCCCCCATTAATTAGATTTTCATTTGTACAAATGTTTTAAAACAACCTTATGAACAAATTGAAATAAAACCCACCAAACTCGAGTGAGAATTAAATATAGAGAGAAAAGATGAATAAAATAAGCCACTTACCTTGGTGGAGGTCATACACCCTCTTGCACAACATCGATGATGACCCCTACGCTAGGGTAAACCCAAGGAGCAAGCACCATCATATTTTTACAGTTTTTTTTTCAAATAATCAATGTCACCTTCTCAAATCGGGATTTGAATTGTGTATATACATACTTATACACACACACATGTATGAATGAATACACACACATATACATATACATATACACTCTCTCTCTCTCTCTCTCATACATACATAATACACACATACATACATATGTATATATGTATATATTATGTATGTATGAGAGAGAGAGAGAGTATGTGTGTATATATACATGTTTGTGTATGTACATAAATATATACACACATATATGTATATATATACACAAATATGTGTGTATTTTTATGAATATATGTGTGTGTGTGTGTGTGTGTGTACATACATATATATATATAGATATAGATATATATACATACATATATATACATACAAACATATATATATATATATATATATATATATATATATATACATATAAAACATATATACACACACACACATATGTATATATATACACAAATATGTGTGTGTTTTTATGAATATATATATGTGTGTGTGTGTGTGTGTATATATATATATATATATATATATATATGCATGTATGTATATATATGTATGTATATATGTATACATATATATGTGTGTGTGTGTGTGTGTGTGTGTACATATATATATATATATATATGTGTGTGTGTGTGTGTGTGTGTGTGTGTGTGTGTGTGTGTGTGTGTGTGTGTGTGTGTACACACACATGTGTGTGTATTCATACATACATATAGTATAGCATCATAAATTGTACACCCTTTATTAGTGTGTCCAATTTCACACTCTCCTAGTAGCTATTTTAGTATTTCCCTTTCCTCTATGCATTATAGGACCTTTATTGTAATAAATCAATATTTAGTTCAATATAATGGGTCTTATTCCACTTTATTATATCATCACACTCTTATGTGGGCCCTTAATTCTAAGTGTGCCCTTTATCATTTTATTCTGGTTTTTCCATAATCATGTCCTAATTTCAACTCTCGAAGCATATTTCGCATATCTACATATCTTGGGTTGAACCATCGAGCTGGATTTAGCACTAGAATCATGATAGCTCACGTCCCTAGAAATTTGGAAAAAAGTGGTCGGGACCGGGGTGCTCGACACACTAATTTTGTGCTTTTTTCCTCGAATTTCGAGAGGATGACTGGGCGGTCTTATCCTATTCAAATTTACCTTTGTGCGAAAAATATATTAATTCTAAGTTGGCATAAAGGTGATTTCAATTATGAAATCACTATATAAGGCATTCTTCTCAACTAATCCAATCTAAGCATCTATCCATTCAAGTATTCAACCAAAAAGCATTGAGGCATTCATAATCAAGCATTTTCAAAGGTCTTCAAGGCTTCATACTATTTATTCATTCATTGTGGAACTAAATTACATCATTCATATGCAAGCATGTGTGTGTGATTAGGGTTTTGTCATGTTCGTGCCATTTCATACAACATATGTGATTATATTCAAGAAGCAAAGCATCATTATCAAAAATTGCAGATTTGAGGTATATCTTTCCATTGTTTATTTCTGTATTTGTAATATTTCATTCAAGGTTAATTCCTAAATCAAGGTTTGACTTAGGCAAACCCCTATTCCTAACACATTTCCCCCTTTTTCTTTTGTGTAGGAAGCATGTACAGAGCTACGATCTTCAGGATTAGCTTTATTTACAGAGACGAACAAGTTCCCCTTTGGATGATGAAAAGTGTGGAGGACTGGTGTGATGGGCATATCGGTCTCGACATTTTAGGAGCTCCTTCTGGGAATAGATCTGGATACTCTTACATTTCTCAGATCTAGGTTTGTGGCTCGATCCGACGACTGTAGCTCACTGTTCATGTGTTTTTTACTTCAATTTTGGCATATTTACCCTAATTTTAGCATTTTACAATTCAACTTAAAAGAGGGCAATCAATTCAAATCCAGTAAACATAATAAGAATTCTCAGCCCTATCCTTGCTGATTTGTGGCTAGATCTATTAGGTTTACCCCTCTTTAATGTAGTGGATGTATGTACATATGTATATATGTATGTATGTATGTATGTATGTATGCATGCATGTATGTATGCATGTATGCCTGCCTGCATGTATGTATGTATACATATACATATACATATACATGCATATCCATACATGTATATGCATCTGCATATATATGTATATACATAAATATATATACACACACACACATGTATATACATGTAGGTCCCTTAAATTTGTCCAAGCTACTTCTAAATCCATTCCAACTTCTTCTAATACCTGTCTTGATGATGATTTGGGCTCTTTGGAGTGTGGACTTTTTCTTTTAAAAGGTTTTTATCCACGTAAATCATTGTGTTGTGGTATGCATGCTATTTGTGTTTATTTTTGTTAAGTTTTTGTAATTGTTGTAAAAATTTAATTTTTTTTTCTATAACCCTTGTCTCAAGGTTAGTGTAGGAAGGTGTTCGTCTACCATGACTTCCTTACATTATCATCGGAGAAATTAATTAAAATATGAAAGAGTTCAAGTATGCTCTTTCATAAGAGTATGGAATATAGGTAGCAAGTCAAGACACATTAAGATAAATGTAAATCATCACCTAATGCTTTCACTAAACATATACAAAGGAGATATTTAGAAAAACATTTAAGTAGAGCTTTTTGATGGGTTTACTATCACTCCTCTTAAATATATTTATCATGCCATGTCCTTAGAGAAGTAGACAACTTGATTTTGCCATGGAAAAGTGTAAGGTATGTGATAAATTTTCTATGGAAAAAATTGACATGACTATATATGCTCAATGGCTACACTCCAAGAGTGAGTATATAGAAAATTCTCAATATGGAAAGACAAAGTTTACATTTTAAGGAGAAAATATGATGCTTGGAGAACCTCTAATGAAAATTTTGTAGCAATCATGGATAAACATAATTCTACCATGGGACATGGTTCCTATACAACAAGAAGCATTCTAATGATAGTCATGTATATTATCTAATTTTACATGGTGATCATTCCCTTGTTACTCCTCATTCCTTAAAGACTCATTTGAAAATAAGGCACAATTAGATCTAGATTTGTAAAGAGTATAAGCACAAGACTCTTTCAAATGTCTCATGGGTCACATGGAGTTCTTGATCAATTTATCCAATTTGAATAGTGCATTAGCCACCCCCAATTCTTGGTAGATTGATTACTTAATGGTCATATGAGGTAATCAATTTCAAAACCTTTTGATGATAATTTTACATGTTGCAAAACATGGAAGGTTCACCTAAGATTCCTAAGTTTGATATTTGAAAATTTTGAATATAAAGATTTGTTTGGAAGGGAAATTGAATGTGAGTTTGGGAACACATATATTTTGTGCATGGGCCATATCACTATTATTCAAATAATGTAGATGTATTTAGAGAAAATATATTTTTTTCTAAATGGGGAACTCCCTACTATATTATTTCTATTGAGAAGATTTATTAATTCTTCTAGCCATGACATAATGTTTGTCAAACAATTTTCATAGACAACAACTCTTAACGAACTGGTGATGTTGGAGTTCTGTCGTCCGTTGGTTCTTGTGCAACCATTTCACCACCTGACGATGTTGGGGTTTTGTCGTCCACTGGTTCTAGTGCGGCTGAGATAGTGGCTGTAGGCATTCATTCTTAGGATTTTGGTGCACTAGCTTCACATGACAAGGCAACGCAAGTGGAAGAGGGATGTATTTTTGTTAAGGGCAAGAAAGCTAAGTTCTATAAGCCTTCTTGTGACATGAATCTTTGATCCCATAAGAGCAACTCTAAATGTAAATCTTGATGGTGCTTGGTTGGGGGTTGATTTCAAGTTGGTTGTTGGCTATTCTTTTTGCAGCTTTGTTTTAGGTTGTGGGGGCCTATTTTAAAAAAACCCATATTTTTGGTTATGGGTGTCCTTTTTACCCCTGGTTGTCTGGTGCTTTCATGTTCCTTTTGTCAAAAAAACTTTTTGGTTAAGGGTTTGATATTTTGATTCTAAACCTTTTAGAATCTTCTTTATAAAGGGCTCCAAGGCCCCTTCACAACCCGTTTTTGCCTTAATCCAAAACAACTCTTAATGAACATGATAAGCAAAGGATATTTACTTGGATGGATAAAACATAAGCAACCTTTGATAAGGTCAAGAAGGATTCCACTATTTAATTGAGAGCATGAACCAAAATATTTAGAAAATAGGTTCCCTATTGTTGGCTATTTAAGATCCTTTCAATCAAGCATGTTTTGGAAAAATTGTAATTAATTTATTGTATAATTTTGAAGGATACATCTTGCAAAGGTTTTAATTTCTTATTGAATCCACTTGATTAGAAAGATGAGCAGTAGAAAATGGTAAGAAAAATCTAAGTTTATGATTGTGATATATAATGCATCATTAAGGAAAAAGATAATGTGTGGATTACTATTCTTTGTTGCAACTTACTTGATCTATTGATGTCATGTTTGGAGGTTGAAATATTTTTATCATGGGAGAATTTGCTTGGAATACCTTGGTTACTAACATATTAGATGGAAAAATAAAGGATAAATACCATAGGTTACTAGTTGGTCTTATTTGATATGAGGAAAAGTTCTCTAAGTGCTAAGTTCCAATATAAAATAAAATATTTTCGAAGCCTTGCATGATACCCCATGGTGGGATACTCTAGATCCAATAATATTTGTAGTTTTCTATGGGATAAATTATCACGAAGATCACAAACAAATTTCACTTGCCAACTAGATATGGGAGAGCATGAATTTTCAATAACTTTGTTACAACTATTGCTTACTCCCCATCACAAATGGATTTAAGTATGTTCATGTGATTAATCTAAAGTTTCCCCAAGCTGACACAATTAATTCTTGGTGAGGAGATTAGGCACACATGAGTCATCTAAAAGTATTGTTTGTGATGGAGGTAGTAGGATGGCCAAACACTCTTGGCAAAAACTAGTCACGTGACAAGTGAAATATTCCCTCTTGGCACATGTTATTAGCTACAAGTAGTTAGATCTAAACACAAATGGTGAATAATTTGGTGGTTGAACTTTGGTGAGATACAAATAAAGAGTGGAAATATATATATAGTCTCTAGTGAGTTATTTCAATTGAATTCAACAAACTTGACATGTTTTTGGTGTTATGAATTTGAAAACAACCATAATTAGAGTGCTTGTATCATCACCTCTCCTTATGGGTAGTACTAGTTTATTTCATTGAAATCCTTCAATCGACACACCATCCAAGACAACCACAAAAATGTGAGCTTTGGCTCAACTTATGCACAAGAGCATTGTGTGGGGTAGTTATACATTAACAAGATTTGATAATTATCTTCCCCTCATTTGATTTCTCATAGATCCTCTAACGTATAAAAAATTACATTTGAAAAGTGGCATTTGACCCAAACCGTGAATGAGGATGACTCAAAGACCACTGAAAGGAACTTGATTGTCCATTATAAAGAAATGAAACTCATTTCATCTTTAAAAAATGATTGAATGAGGTTAGTTAAAACTTAGTACTCCCAATATATATCCTAAATCTTTTGAAGATCATTTCATTTTTTGGATAAGAAAACAATCGACTTAAATGAGTGAGGCATCTTGTGGTGGAAAAAAAAGAATAGATGCTCAAATACAATGATAACATTATCTGAATAATGAATAGAGTGTACACACCTAAAAATGTCTCATTGATCATGTACTAATTATTCCTCTAAGTGATTAAATAATTATTTAATTAAGTTAATTAATCTTATTCTTCTAATTTCATATTTCCTCATCATCTTATTTCAATTCTATCCTCATTTAATCATTTAAACCATTTTTCTAATATTAATTAAATATTTATTATTTAATTGATTATGATTAATTATGATTAATTTCTCTATAAATTCATTTTCAATTTCTATCTCTAATCATCTAAATCATTAACCCTCTTTCAAATATTAATTATTTAATTAATTGTGATTTTAATCCTTTAATTTAAATAATCTTTATTATTATTTAAATAAAGTTCATATCTAAATAATTAAATAGTTTCTTTAAATTATTTAATTAACTAAATAATTCTTCGAATTCCATTCCCAAATCCCCAAATTCTAATTTCATTTAATTTCTAACTAATTTCATTTAATTCTTCTAATTTCTCCTAATTTCAAATACATGTGCATGATTTCAAAAATCAAGTTGAAAATCAAAGTCAATATCTAGATATATTCAAATAACAAATTGAATTTAAAATAAATTCAATATTTGAATTAATTCTCATGCAAAGATTAAATTGAAAATCAAAGTCAAAGTTCAAGCACATGTTAAATTAATTAATTCAATCAATTATCTTTCCAATTCCTATTTTTATCTTCCACTTTGTTTTTTTCCAAAAAGCTCTCAAAATGTTTTCAATCAGTTAAATATTCAATCTATTTTAATTGATCTTTTCAATTAATTGATTAATTACATCATTTCTTTAATTCTCTCCAATCATTCTTTTTCTATCTTCTAGTTAGCTTTTTCTAAATAAAGCTTTCTTTGTCATCAATTATCTATCTTCCAATCATTATTTTTCATCTTTAAATCACTTAACTCATTTAATCTATTCAATCAATTAAGTTCCACCTCCAAATCAACAGTTCAACTATCAATCAACATGTAAGCTCAACTGAGTTCCACCTCTTGATCAATCGGTTCCACCTTTCAATCAATCATCTACAATAATCTATAAATTGGGCATTCAATCTCCATTTTCAACAATCACGAACTTCGAATCTCTGTGTTATTTACACGTTGCTAGCGCGATATCTAAGAGCCACCATACCACAAAGAGAAGAAGAACAATGGAAGCAATATGCAATCATGGGATATGGAGTTTTTATTGATAGATTTTATATTCCTATTGTTTGATTGTATCATTTCATTGGTTTATTTAGAATTCTTTAATTAGATAGGGATTCACGATTTCCTTTATGTTTCTAGTTAATTTGATTATGAATTTTACTTACAACATAGAGTTTTCAAAGATTCTTTACATAAAGACCAAAAAATTAAAATTAATCATTTCAACAACAAAATAACTTTTTTTTTGCTATCCTCAAAATTTTATATAGACCAATAACATCTATGATATTAAATAAGAATGTCCCATTGTGTGGAGAAATAGCCCTGAAAAAGTCTTATGCATTACCCCAATTATTGTGGTTCCTCATCATAATATTGCAATTGTAGTGTCTAGTGGATTTGTATAATATTTGATTTGAACATCAATTGACATCAAAGACATTGCTCAATATGTCTCATATTCACTATAATAATGCAAGTATAGTGTCTAGTTAAACTACATATCTCCTTGAGTTTTAACTACTAGTAATATGCCCACATGCAAGTTAGTGCATATGTCTCCCTCAAGAGGAAGGAGGGTGATTTTAAAGCATATGTAGCATTGCCTCAAATTATTAGACAATTCAATCAATAATATAACTCAACCCCTTGTAATATGTTATGTCCAACGAATTTATTTACCACAAATACAATGTTTACACTTTTTAATTAATTGAGGATTCCACTCATTACAAATATTTGCATGCCCGTTACACATTAAGTGTGATTGCTAGTTATATAATATGCACCAAGGGTACATTGAAGGCTTCACATTGTTGAGAGAGTAGTTAAGTAATAAACGTGTATGCTATACAAAGGTAGATTGATAAAACAATTATCTCTTTCGTGGGCTTTCGACTTGTGCTAAAAATATTATTTTTAGTGTAATATACAATACAATTTAGGAATGTGTTTCCTTTAAAAAATCTATGGTTTCTCATCAACACACTAAGTTCTTTCTCTATTGAATATGTCCAAGTTTCAAAATTAGCAATTACATTTCTATGTGCAATGGGCATACCAATAGTCACACTTAATTGGAAGAGACCCTTCAATAATAATCTAAACAACTGTGTTGTTGATATATCAAAATAGCCTTAGATTGTAAGTCTAAGATACAAGTAATCCTAATAAGATAATAAGTTAGATTTAAAAGATATCCTCATTTATAAAGGACATAAATCTTTCCTTAACCTAGGTCAACCTAATAAAATGCATGTAGGCTTCAACACAAACAAACCTAGATAAATAAATAAAAGTAATTGTACTTATCTTGATACTCAAATAAGGATAGAAGATAGGTGCCATTATTGAATTTAATGTCGTCTTATTTGAATACCTAAAAGTGCTAGCAACATTGATAAAAAAACTTGATAGGTTGTACAATTGAGTCATGAGGCCACTACACCTTAATCAACCCCACTAGATAGGAAGTCGCTCAATTTAAAATTTAAAATTCAAAATGAGGGCAAGTTGATTCCATGACCATAAGGATGACATCATGACCATGAACTAGTCTACAATAGAGATTGAGACTAAATATATTGAATGCCATGTGCATAGAAATGAGTACACATAGATACAAGAGAGAGAAGTGGATAGGTGACTGTATAAAAGTATATGAACATGTGAATTGAAATAAATGTGTGTGCAAGCCTATAGAAATACAAATAACACCATCTATGAAAAAATATCAAACAAATTCATACATTTTTTATTAATTCATCTCATACCATCTACAAAAAATATCAAACAAATTCATAAAAATCTTGTAAATTCATCATTATATATACTAGAAAACTTCGATTTATCTCCATCTCAAAATAACCTTAAATATATTAATTAAAAAAATAAATAAATGTTGTAATTGATTTGATGGGGTTTCAAAAGGTAATCCGGGGATTTCAGGCGCGGGATGTGTGGCTTGTGACGATGAAGGGAAGATCCTCTTTACTGGTGCAAGAATGCTACGAGATGACACTAATAATGAGGCAGAGGCTCAGGCGGCCTTACTAGCAGTTGAACTGACAACACATATGAAGGTGACGAAGGTACACTTGGAGGGTGACTCCCAAATTGTAGTCCAAGCCTTGATCAAAGGCAACACACCATGCTGGAAATTGAATGAATATGTACACAATATAAGTGAAAAGTTGAAATCTTTCCAAAATTATTGCATCTCGCATGTGAAAAGAGAAGGAAATGCCATTGCGGATGCGCTGTTGAATGATGTGTGTGAGCTCACGCTAGGGGAAGTGAGGTGGCGTGATTGCAAAAAAGAAATAGTTAGATGGAGTTAAGGCTACTTGCCAAGTTGGTACGTCAAAAAATTCAAATTTCATGTCAGACAACCGACTTTTCTTCTAAGTAAGGTCGAGTTAATGAGCATTTATTGTGGAATGCTTTCTGAAATGGCGGCGATGGTGGAGTGTTTTGCATTGAATACTAATTTCGGAATGCCCGCACATTTAATGAGAAGAGTCGGTAAGTTGGTGAAGCCAATTTTTTGACAAATTACATTGGAATTCTCTGCAATTCTTCATTGAGTATTGAAATGGAAGCCAATTTCACTCTACAGTCTTCCAAGCTTATGCCATCTTTTCGAGGACTCGTCCCCCCAAAGAAGCTTGAGAAGATGTTTCTTCCAAAAGATCCATTATTTTTGAAGGCAATTCAACTGGTCTTGGGCGAAGAGGTGGCAGTTATCGGCCACTGCTATAGATGCAGAGCACATATTTACTCTCTTATCATGGCGTGGGGACTAGAGCTGGGATACACCTGTGAGGATGTGAGAAAAGTTCCGAAAAAAATCATTCCAAAAGAGTACTTGTTAAATTTGGAGTCCTTGCTGGAATGGGTTGTGCTGGGATGGGGTTTCAATCTTGCTGAAGGCATCCCTGAGAAGAATGGGGAGTTACGGGTGAGGCACTCACGAATTCAATTCCTTTGTCACTGTGAGGAAGCCAGAGTCCACTTTAAAGAAGATGCGAAGCAAGGATGGGAAGGGTTGACAATTTTCGTCCAGATTATGGATATCGAAGATGTAATTCGATAGGAGGGTGGGGAGAGATTGGTGGAGGAGATGAGATACAGGAGGCCGATTACGCAAAAATTATCAGTAGAATTGGCAAAACAAGGTGTAGTGGGTGGTGCGGCGGGTGGGAGCAGTGGTGAGACAGAAAGACCAGCTTCGCGAGGGTCAGTGGCTGAAGATGCAGAAGGAAGAACTGGAGATTCACACGCCTCCGTGGGAAGATGAGGATTTCACTGAATCTGGGTACCTCTGAGCACATCTTTTTGTTTAGATGTTTTCTTTTTAGTTGTTAAACCTAAAACTTTATTTTTTGTTAAACAATAAACTTATCGACCAGCTTTTGGCATGATGTATTTTCGATTTCTGTTTCAGATGATGTGGATGTGGGGTAGGGTTTGAGCAGTATACATTTTGGAATATCGTTGTATTAGACAATAGAACTAGATGGTGGTTGGTTGGGGGTGATTTGGGAGAGTGATTTTCTTTTTTGAAAGTTTGATGCAAATGTACATTTTAATTTAAATAAATAAAATATAACTATTACCGATAAAAATAAAAATAAAAATTTAATTACAAAGATGAAATAACTTAATATCTACTAATTCTATAATTTTATTTTAAAATTTAAGAGCATGCTTGTGGAACCTCTCAATCTACGACTTTGCACACCATTACTTTAGGAAAGTGGGTCCGCCCAGAAAATTAGGGCACAGCGGTAAGTCATCGGATTTGAAACATTGTATTAGGCATTGAGTTCCATATCTCAAGTTCTGGGTTAAATCGGCTGTTTATTGTTGTAGTCAGTATGCCTTCCTCTTGAGATCCAGCTATAAGAGTCTCCAGTTGATCATCTCTTTCAAGCTCTCTCTGCAGCAGGATTGGATGTCGTCTTGGACAGTGAGAAATTGTTGGAAAAGGGGAAAATTATTGGGTTGAGCTTGGAAAGGGCAGTAGAGATCAGAGCCATACGTATTCCTGTATTTGCTAAAGGCTATGCATACTGTAGAATGGCGTCTCAAAGAGGCAGCTGCAATGTTGAGTTCTCCTGGCTTGATCTTTCCCCTCCTTTATCATGTGGATCCAATTCATTTTAGATATCCTGAAAAAGTCTCAAAACCCTATTACCATTTATTTCTCAGGTATTATAGCCGTCCAGATCGATGCCTAAGAGAAGACATTGATGAGTGGAAGCGTGCCCTTCAACAGATCTGCTCCTGCTCAGGCTGGTTTATGGATATACCTGAAGGGTAAGTAATGAACCTCACTCTCTGCTTTCTTTTCACTGTTTTGGGTTTATTATTTCGTGACTGCCGCTCAATAATAGAAAATGAAATATAATTATTTAAGCATAGGGTTATAGGAAAGAGGCTTAGGCTTCTGGTTTTATTTTGGATTGGAAAAATATAGATCTATAGCCCAATAATATTAGAGTTTAGTTTGTAATATATAAAATTATAAGTTGGGAAGGGGTTTGAAATTGTTTCCTACTGTTAATATTTTTGTAATTTTGAGTATTTTGAAGTTTATTTTTCAGATTTTTTTTCTTTAAAATGATTATTTTAATTAGAATTTTAGTCTTTAGAATGATAATAAAACAAATTATCATCAATTATAATTATAAAAAAATAATTATAATTACATTATAACTAAAAAATACAAGGTTATTATAGATTTGTGAAGTTTGTCATCCACTTTTCATGGCTTCTAAATTTTATTTTCTCACCCTTCTCAATTTCTTTCATTTAAACCAAACATGCTTGATGCTTGTATAGAAATATACATGTTTCTTGTTTGCATTGTCAGCCCTATGATTCAATATTTTATCATAAATTTGTTTGGCTCATTTTACCTCACAATGAAGTTTGCTCCTTAGCTAGTCTTATCATAACAAGGGTTAGGAGTATCAGGCGAGTTCGCTGAGTTGGCGAGTCGAGCCAAGCTCGACGAGTTTTGCTGACTCGAGACTCGAACTCAGAGGGTTTAGACCATAACTCTCTTGACTCGTCGAGTCCAAGCTCCAGGACTCGGCCATGATAGGTCAATGTTTTGATTTGCAAAAAACGAAAAAAACATGAAGTTGTTTGACAAGTTCGTCTCTTTCTTATACTTTAAGTTATACTCCATATATATTTTCAGGATGTTTGAGAGTGGTTTCGGATTTCCATGAGTTATAATGCAAAATCTAGTTTTTGGAGGATCCTTCAAATTTCCAGACTTAGTCAAATTTCAGGCCATTTCAAGATCAGGATGACATTTTAAACTTTTAAGGTGAGTTTACTCTAACCTTGATGTAAGGGACGGGACCTAGGAGGACACTATGCATTCAACCAAGGTCTGATTTAGCAATTTGAAGCGTGACCAGATAGTATAAAAAAACCCTAGGAATGATCTAAATAACCCCTAATCACTCAACTGACCTAACCTCCTTCACTCCACCTTGAGGAGATCCACTTGACTTGATGACCTTTGAGAAACTCAATCCCTTCAATGCAAAGGCTAAGACACTAAAACAACCAACAACAAAACTAAAAGAGCTAACCCTAGAAAGCAAAAAGTGGGGGTCTTCATTTGCAATGGGGCGATGTGTGAGTACCTCACAACAAGGATGTTTCTGAAAATTTTGACAAAAAGGGGTGAGTTGGGGACATTTCCTACCTGTCCCCACATCCCAAAAAATCCCCCTATGGGGCACAAGGTTATTTTTGGCAAGGGACATGTTTTTGAGGAGCATATTTTCAAATCCTTCTGGCCTCCCAATTCCCCCTTCCATCCAACATATATATAGCCTAAAAACTAAGAGGTCCAAGAAAGACCAAGGTCAACTATAGTCCCAAGGTAAAACCTAAGTTCAACAAGCACACTATTTAATGCTACCATAAAGAAGCACTCCTCACAGTTTCCAAGTGAAGATGTTCATGATGTCTCATGTTGGTGCTCCTAGAATTTCAATTTGGCCAAAGAAAATACTAAACAGAAGCCCCAAACAAGTAGATACTCTACCAACATGCCTTTCATGGCATAACAAGCTAGCACACATTATAATTGGGCTTTATTCAATAATGGGTGCATGAAACAAGTTTAAAATCGGTAAAAATCTCTTAATTTCAAGGTTTTTTTTATTTTGCCGAGTCATAGCCGAGTCACAAGTCGAGTCAGAGTCTGGGAACTATGGTTAGGACAATAGATTAAAATTGTTGAAGTTTCACTAGTTATTAGTGACATTAAACCTGCACAATATCAACAAGGTGGCACAATATATGTCAATGTACCTGAATGCCTTTTGACAATTCTTCTTAGATTTAGATGTTAAAGAATGGCATTTAAAGAGATGAGTTAATGAAAAGTAGAGGTAGTGTTTTTATTTGTAAAAGCTTTTCAAAATGCATAGCTAGGGTTGTGATATTAAAATGCTCACATTTTTTTGTTTTCATCTTGAAAGAATACCCAAAAAGGGTCCTAAATTATCACACACATAGTTTGCCTTTGCTACTAGATATTTTCACAACTTTAGCCCCTATAATCCCATTTCGATACCTGCAAAATATTCGTTAATCGTTAGCACGATGCAACAACATAGATTATGCTTTGAAAATTTATGCCTTTTTAAATATTTTATAGATTTAGATGCTAAAGAAATGGCATTTAGAGAGAGGAGTTAAGGAAAAGGGATAGGTACTGTTCTAATTTGTAAAGTCTTTTCAAAATGCATGGTTAGGATTTTAACATTGAAGCGTTCACTTTTTTTTTAACAAAAAGTGTCCTAAATTATGTTGCACATAGTGCCTTTGCTACTGGATCTTTTCACAACTCTAGCCCCTTTAATCCTATTTCAGTACTTGCAAAATATTAAATTGGCCAATTGGTCTCTCTACTATTACTAAAATCAATCTTATGTCATTTGACTTTCATCAATTCTATCTTCAATTTTGTTCACAATTTTATCTCTACAATATAGAAATAATAATATAACAACATTTAATTTTTTTTAAAAGTCCAGGTTCACAAAATGGGATAATCAGTGCTAAATGATGTGATTTTTATTGTATGACATCTTCAAGCTTACAGTCCAATGAGTTGGAAGTCTATAATTTAGTTACCGTTGTTACAAAAGTTCACCTGCTTGATCAACAATTCTGGTCATCAACCTTGTGCAACATTGAATCAACCTCTAAGTGTGGGATTTGTAGAGGTAAGGTTGAATCTCCAGAGAAGGTCGACTTTCTCTTCAATCTGATGCAATTGTTGGACTAACATAACACTGAAATATCTATTGTACTAGTTTGAATGGGAAAAGGGAGGGAGAGAAGGTTTGCTGAAAGAAGGGAAAGGGGGTTTGCACTCAAACTGAAATGGAGATCTTCCTTGCCTACAACTGCACAAAACATGAGTAAAAACTACCCTAGACATGTACGGGATCCTATCTTACTTAGCTTCCTAAGAAGAATGAAAATTGGAAATCTTGAAGATGACAAGAGGGACTGAAAATAGCCCACAGATAACTCCTAAAGAAGGGTCAACACAATCACTATGCTAAGGAGAACTAAAGAAAGATGCATTCAAACAAGGTAAAAGAAAATACACAAGTTATGAGAACTGAATAGAGGCAAAATAAGTAAATTCTATTCATATGAAGGCAAAGCAATTTTTACATATGTAGAGAAACATAAGTTTTCTACAGAGAAAGAAAAAGAAGATCTAGAAAATATTACAAAAAATGCCTTTATAGTTTAGGCATAACTCAGAACCCCAACTAGGGTTAAGTTACAAAAAGGTAGAGGGGAGAAGAAAATACGATCGACTGATCTAATCTATAGCATGCAAAATCTTCTCTGTGGATGTCTAATCATTTGGGAGGAAACAAAACTACCCCACAGATAAAGCAACCCTCACACATAAGCATGGTCGAGTACACTTCCGGGCAAAAAGGTCTCTGGTCCGCAATGAATAAGCATGGGTTTCGTCTGAAGTCAATTGTAGAGGCGTAGGAGGGACAATCATCTTCCGAAAATTAGGAGAAATTTGTGTGGGATGGAGTTTGAGAAATCTCTGTCAAACCCCAAAGTCTTGATAATGCCTTGAAGAGGCATGAGTGGCGTCCAGAATCAGTTTGTAGGATCACTTCTGGAGTAATGACAATAATCCTCGGTGGTTGAATGAAAATCCGATCTGATCATATTTTGGGCATCGACTGAGTAGAGAACATGTCTCGACCACCTTTGCAAAAGCTTTTAAAAGCTAATGGCCATTGCAAGATTTGAACTCCAGTCGTCGATTTGAGAGATTCGTGCGAAGATGGACGCGTGAGATCTCTCCTCAATAGTCCCCATTAGGTTCAACAAAAGCTTAAAATGTAGCTGTCCGATTGGATTCAAGTGAAAATGGGCGGTAGAGATCACACCACGCATCGGGCCGGGTCCCACCCTATCCACGTCAGCACCAATAGAGAGAGCCTGAAGAACTCGGCGTTCGGCCAGGCCAAGAACCTCACCCCATCGAGGCACACATAAAAAGGAACTTGACATTCGGCCAGAGAGGGAAGCCCATCCTGTTGAGCCTCGAGCGGTTGACATGTGGCATCGCTTGCTAGCCGATAGGAACAAACAAAGAGACCGGCCCGTTGAGTCTTGAGTGGTTGACACGTAGGCATCGTTCGCTAGCCGGTAGGAACAAACAAAGAGATCGGCCTGCAGAGTCCCGAGCGGTTGAACTTAAGTAAGAGAATTGGAGCCCAAAAAGAAAAAGGCTCCTTTGTAGACTATCAACAAGGAAAGTGCACAACACGTAGGTGTTATACGGAAAAGCTTTGGATTTCTAGGATTAGATCTATAGCTTAGTTGACAGAAAAGGTCAACAGTTACCTCAAGTTAAACAAAATTGTAGTTACTTCCAAAGCATTCGTTAGATAGTGCGCACACAAAACATTCACTTGAAAAAAAGTGAATCCAAATGTATTTGATATCATGGTTTTAAAAAAAAATAATTGAAATGATTACTTCATGAAGTGTAGCATGCGTTTTTGATTGGAGCTTTGTAGTGTGAAACCACAATCTAATATGTGGCCATGTTTAGGGGGACTTGGTGCATATATTTTTAAAGGATGATTGGAAATGATTGTAGAAGATCTTGAATACATAAAAAATAGTTGTCTAGTCTAAGGGCAAGTCCTCATGCAACTGTTTAGCTTATTTTGGCTAGCAGTTGTTGGTCAATTATTTTAGCATCAATTTGTGGAGCTGGTGGCCTTATAAATGCCAAATTTTGTTGCTTATATGATAAGCAGTCCTCTTAAATTGCATTACTAAAAGAAATCTTTAATGCTAGTTGGTCACATAAATTTCAGAGAAAAAATTGGAAACAAATAAAAAAGAGGGAAAAAATTTAGAGAGCCATGTGTCAATCTTCCTAATAAGCACTTGCTGCTTATTTCCAGCCCCTTTTTTTCTCAAAGCTTATTTTTAAGTTTTAAGCAGTTGCTGCTTCACTTAAATAAGAAAAGATTCCAATTTATTTTTTCCTCTTAATTAAAAAATTGCATGGGAACACTCGTAACTGTTTAATTTTAAGCAGAAATTGTGCTTAAGCAGCCACATAGAAACATGGGGTAATAATTTTAAATTTTAATTACTTTTCATTTGTTAATGTTGTTAACCAAAGATTTAAGAGATTTCTATGTTATATTATAGTTTACCCTAGTATGAGAATCATAATATGTGTAATAGATTATAGATTAATGTTATATATATATAGAAAAGCATAAATTCCATATACTTCTCATATAGTCATCATATCATAATACATTGGCATACACTTTTTATTTGTTCTTCAGTACTTGCGTTGCCTCTCATAGAATGATCTCTTGTCTCTCAATATGCATGCTTTGCTACCCCCCTCCATTACATAGCCTGATACATGATGTTTATCTTTATGTAATAGGGATGCGTCCCTATTAGAGAAACGAAATTCGCCAGAAATCGCCTAAACTCGGCGAGTCCGAGTCCAAGTCACCCCCCACGAGTCTAGCAAACTTGGACTCGGCCGAGTCTGGGGTCCAAACTCACCTAGACTCGGCCAGACTCGCCAGACTCGACCAAACTTGGCCAGACATAGACTGGGGTCCAAAATCTTTAAAAATCTCTAAATTTCTTGAGTTTTTCACTTTCCCGAGTCTACCCGAGTGTGAAGCCGAGTTTGACTCCGAGTCTCGAGTCCCGAGTCTGAGTCCGAGTCCTGTTCCTTTGGTCCCTATCCACATTCCTCTATGGTGGTGCCTCCTTGGCATTGTTGCAAGTCATTTGTAGGTGCTGCACTGCTTTTCTGTTTGCTTATGGTAGCTCTATTTGGTTTTATCCTACTCGGGGTTGTGTTATTTTATTGTCAGCCTTTGTCAACCTTGTAGGTTTTCACCATTGGCCTCCATTTTTAGGTTTTTAATGTAATGGAAGTGGCGTACACATATGAGGCAGTGGTGTTATTTTGTAGGTGTAGGAGTGATCCCACACATATGATATTGGTCTAGAACAGGGGAGTGATTGAATCAAGAGAATGACTGTCTAGATAGAGAATGTAATAAATGGTGATTGTATGGGAATATTGCAGATATGGATAATATATGGTTGAATGCATGGAGTAAGTTTAAATGGATATGCACATACTCCAATTGTGCCATCCAAAACACAAGCAAACAATAGTTGAGGTAAGGCATAAGTCTGTAGTGGTAGCGTAGACATAGATATAATCTCAAGGTAAGAAGAGGAAAAACATAATGTTGCATGATCTAAAAGGATAAGTAATGATATCATAAAGAGGAGTGGAGAAGGCAAGTTGCTCCCCAATCTCGTAGGGACCGCTTTAGGAAAAAAAATATGACAATTTAAGCACAATATAGGATGGGGGAAGCATGGTGCACCCTTATGTAATATAGTAGTATAATAATGAAAACACAATATAGCAAGACAAGATGCGGGCAATAAGCATAGGAGCCAACTAGGCATAGGATAACGGCATGAAAAGACACAAGCAAGCATAAATATGTGAGCAAAGCTAAGTTGTCAGTTCGGGTTTGGACATCAGTTCGGTTTGAAGAACCAGTATGCCGGTATGGCCAAATTTTGAAAAGGAGTTTGGGTTTGTTAGTAAAAAACAATTAAAACTTATATATATAGATATATATTATATACTATTATTTATTTTATATATATATATATATATAAAACAATATAGAATAATATATCTATAATATTATATTATATATCATTAAATTTCAATTTATAAAAAACCTTAAAAATAAATAAAACCGATAGCTACTTTGACCGCTGCTGAGATCCTCTGACCAAGGGCTGTGGCATGTCAGCTGAGTCAGACACAAAATGTCAGCAGAAGGAGGCCAAAACAGAGTGCAAATCATGAGATAAATTTCACCGAACAGAGTCACCTATACTTCTGTGATTTCCGGCCTGCTCCCGCATCCACATTACCGGCATTGCAACCAGTGAACACCCCAGGGCTACCTTCGCACATTCTCAGACCAGGAAATGTCCAATCTCCCTGAAAATGCAGAAGAAACCACACTCAATCCTTGTTAAATTATTAACTCTTTAATTTAATATGTATTAAATTTTTATTATAAATTAATTAAAACATAAAATACTAGGCTGTTTTATAGACCTAAATATATAGTAGATAAAAAGAGAGCTACCCAAATTTCTATAAGTTACCGTTAAAAATGAAGCTGGATAATTCCTGCAAAAGCCTGCATGGCAATCACTTTCCAAAAATAAATTTTTTGTCTGCACTTCCACACGAGACCACACTGTACGAGACCATGACCAATGCACCTTTAATCGCTTTTGCAAGTGACAGTAATATTTGACTCTAATATCATATTGAAAATTTTGAAGTTTGAAATTTTTTGAACAAATGAAATCAGAAATCCAAATTATTGCTGTTAGTATTAACTGTTATATAACTTATATCATTAGCATGAATCCGAATCATGATATAGTTATTGCTATTATATCACTTCTGTTGTTGTCATATTAATTACTACTATCACGATATATTTATTGCTTCTGTTATAATGCTGTCATGTTATACTGCTGTTATAATGTTGTCATGATATTTAACAGTTTTTTTTAACGTGAACAATTTTTTTAAACATTTAAAAATTTGTCTTGCCACGGTCCATCTCTGAGATGGTTGGGAATGCAATAATAAAGTCATTCCTGAACATATCGGAGATGGCCAGAAATTCCCACATCATTTCCTATTTGCAACACACTTTAGAAATGTTTTGAATATAGAAGATCTGTGAGGATAGCCACGGGACGTCCCCTGTTGCTCCCACATCTGAAATGCCATTGGGGACAGGGACGGGGGTTTGAGCGCATGCCCTTGTGGAACATTCAAGGAATATTATGTATAGAAGGAATGTTCTATTTTCCAAATTTTCCCTTTCAGTGAATTTTATTTTATTAGTCTTGCAATTCTCCTCACAGACGTAGAACGAGGACAATAAGTAGTACTTCTGCTCTTTTATTGACATACTGTGACCATTGCAGCTTCGAAGCTGGGCTAGTGAAGATGGTGGTGAATGACCTGATTAAGGCATTGGACAGAGTGCCGTTATCAGTTACCAAGCATCCGGTGGGAATGGACAGCCCAAAGAATGCTCTCATTCAGAAATTAAATCTCAATTCAATGGATGAGGAGGTTAAAGTTGGAATATGGGTATTGGCGGTATCGGCAAGACTACAATCACCAAGGCTGTGTATAATCAAGATTATGTTGAATTTGAAGCTGCTTCCTTTGTATCTAATGTCTGCAGTCACACCACTGCAGCAGATCCCACAGGCCTTACAAATTTGCAGAAACAAATTCTTGATTATTTAAGCAAATATGACAGTACAATCCACAGTGTTGATAAGGGCATATCTTTGTTCAGAGAACGTTTGGGAGGAAAACGTGTGCTGCTTATTTTGGATGATGTGGATGCTGTTGAACAATTGAATGCTTTGGTTGGGGATTGGTTGGCCTCTTGCAGCAGCAGAGTTATTATAACTTCTAGAGACAAACACATTCTCAATGTTGCTCATGTTTCATACGAATGCATCCATGAGATGAGTGGATTGGAGATAAATGAAGGTCTCCAGTTATTTAATTGGCACACTTTCCTCAATGCATCTCAAAGTCCGAGTTACAAAGATTTGTCTACAAGAATAGTGGAAGCTTGTCAGGGGCATCCTCTTTCATTGGAAGTGATTGGATTCTCCATGTATGATAAACAGAATGATCCAGGTTGCTGGACGGGAGTTCTTTGCAACACAATCCTTAAGGGAGATATTTGCAGAAATCTTTACATCAGTTATGGTGCTTTTAGTGATGAGGGACACAAATTATTTATGAATATTACTTGCTTCTTTGTTAGAGAAAAGAAAACATGCACTATCATTTTCTGGAAATCCTTGTACAAGATGGTAAACACTGCTGTATATAATCTTTCGATGAAGTTATTGATAAAGATTGATGATAAAGGAGTATTGCTGAAAGAGAAAAAGAGTGTACTCGGCTATGGGAGGCTGCTCATTTAAGCACCATATCCAAGAACATCAATTTCTCTTGCTTTCACTCAAGGCAATTCACAAAGGCTTGAAATGCTGTATAGACCGGTCTTCGCTATCGTCTTTTGCAGAATTTGACCATTCAAGATGTGACAAAACATACACTATGTATGCTTACTACAAGTTTGATATGGGTGGGACTGGAAAATTGTAAAAGCTTATATTACCTCCCTGATTCCATTGGCAACCTGTCACAGCTGCAGCTCTTGAACTTGGAAGGATGTAGAAACTTAAATATCCTTCCTAATTCCATTGGCAACCTATCACAGCTTCAACTCTTGAGCTTGAGAGCGTGTGAATTTTTCAATAGCATCCCTAATTCTATTGAAAACCTGTCACAGCTGCAACACTTGGACATAAACAGTCTATATAATTAATTTAATTTAAATAACCTTCCTGATACCATTGGCAACCTGTCACAGCTGCAACACTTGGACATATATTGTTGTAAAATAACCTCCCTGATTCCATTGGCAACTTGTCGCAGTTGAAGCATCTGGATATAGGCCGGTGTATAGGTTCAGATAACCTCCTTGATCATATTGGCAATCTGTTGCCAACTGCAGTACTTGGACTATATAACCTCCCCAATTCCATTGGCAACCTGTCACAGCTGTAACACCTGAACATAAAGTTGTGTAGATGTTTAAGTATGCTCCCTGATTCTGTTGGCAACTTGTCACAGCTGTAGCATTTGAACATAAGACAATGTATAAGTTTAAACAACCTCCCTGCTTCCAGAGGCAACTTTTCACAGCTGCAGCATTTGGTCTTGAGATGGTGTGAAAGGTTAAATAGCCTCCCGAATTCCATTGCTAACCTGCCACAACCATTGCACTCGAATGGTGTAGATTGTCAATGACATAATTAAAATTATCACTTCTGAGAATTGAATATTTACTTTCAATTGTACCTTTTTAATTGTATGAATATTTTTCTTTCTATATCAATTATAGAAAAACTTATTTTCTATTTCTTTTTTCCATATTAAAATAATGCAAAAGAAAATTTTCCTCTCTTTGGAAAATGATAATCTTAAGTATTCTAAAGTAAAAAATTCTGGTAGCTGCTATAATGTAAAATTTATAGCAAGATAAGTTAGAGGACTTTTTTAATGGTTGGAGTATGAGAGCAATTACAAAAAGGATCATAGAGGGCGCTGCACAGCACCCAAAAACCAGCAAAAATGACAAAAAAGAAACAAGGCATGAAGAAGGAAGCGCTCATCCACGTTTTATATTTTTTTCCAGAGAATTTCTAATTCATAAAATGAAATTATTTAATTATAATTTTATATTTTAATTTAAAAAATAAATAAATTTATGATTAGAAATTATGTATTTATGAAAGTTAATTTTGAAATGGTGTATATGAACAATGTTATCATAAGTGATTCTTTTTCCAAAGATTTGTTTGATTGATATCTTTCTTTTTTTTTATAAATCTAAAAAGTTATTTTGAAAGCTTTTAATAAATGCTGTTTGAGTCAAATAAACTTAAAAACAATTTTCAAAATTTATGTTTTTGATTTAAAAAATAAGCAGCAAAATAAGGGTGTTGGTTTTTGATACTAAGAGCTTGTAGGTGGTGAAAAAGAAAGGCAGCAAAATAGGGGTGTTAACCCATGATAGTCTAAAGGTGGATAGGCTTTTAACAAGAAGCTAGAAGATCATTGTGAAAACCTTGTCAAATCAGCAATAGGCCTAAAATATGACTCCAGTGGGGAGAAACAACCAAAGGAGTTTTGGGGGTGTGAGGTTAGGGAGACTTCTCTTTCTGCTCGTGACAAACAAGAGTCGAAGCATTACTATTATTAGGAACATTAGAAGAAGGATCAAGTGGGGAGATACCAATAGGGTTTTTGTCCACATCGGGAGTAGATTCACCAGAAGCAAATCGATGCTGCAAAATAGGAGCAACAAATGTAGAAGCCTCGGGGTCAAAGGAGGCAATAGTAGTAGCAATGAGAGGGCCAATAGAGGCCTCAACAACAATAAGAGGCACAACTTCATCTTGAGAGGGGTCATCATCCTCTTGTGAGGAGTTATCAGGAACATTAGAATTCACAACCTTGATAGTCAAGTGATCATCGATAGCATTTTTCCACCTAGTAGTAGCACTTCTATGGCGTGATAGAAAACAATATGAATTTAAGTGACCCATTAAGAAGCATCTCTAATAGCAAAAGGGGAGGCTCTCATAATCCAATGATTGAATCCATGGCTTTTTTCCAACCATAAGAACCACATCCCCAAGGAGAGGCATATTGATGTCAATGTTGATTAAAATACAGACAAAGGTAGAATGACTCATGGTAGATAATCATCAACCTTAAAGAATTGACCCGTAGAGTTACCAATGGCCCCGTAACAAGAATGTTCTAAAAAATGAAGAGGAAGATTAGGAAGGCAAACTCATATGGGATACACATTGAGTGGTTCGATAAGAGAGTTAACACCCTAAGCCTACAACATGCAAAGACTTTTAGGAATCACTCACCCAACTACAGAGGTCAAGGAGAGGAGGTTGAACTTTAGCAAATTTGTACCCCTATTGGTAGAAACCAACATTTTCCACCACATCTTGGCCGCAAATCACCACATAGGAGGTCTTGACACAAGAGAGAGGACAATTCCCTTTGGGAGGATGAGCAACGGATCACCATGCGAGCAAAGCTACACCCACCAACAAAGGAAGAAAGTCCGAGAGGGACCTTAGAACTCGCATCAACAGGGCCACTATCCTTAACAGAGGCAACAACAACAACACTAGATAGAGCAGCAGCACTAGAACCACCATTGACCCCCACAACAACAATTGACTGGGCGGGAGACATAGGCGATAGAGACAGAGGCAAGGAACCAACACCAATCTCCGTAGCTAAGAGACAACCACAACAGGAGCACCACTCACCAACAAAATAGAGGAGACAATTCCATTACCGTTGAACGCAACAAAAGAAGTGGCACCAATCCCTTTGAACGTAGACCATGACGGAAAGATAGTTTCAAAAGAGTCCATCTTCAAAATAAATTCTATACAAATAAAAATCTTAAAACTAGCACTTGCACCAAAATGAGGTGCAGATAGTAAGATAGAGTTTGAGTATTATATTGGAGGGTTAAAATTGCAAGAAATGAAAACTACCTTTGTCATGAGTAATTGTTACAATATAATTGAGATGATCTTGAAATGTTAAAAAATAAAAATAAAAATCCATTGTATACAAATGTAGCTTAATTTAATGTTTTTGTAATACACAATATTTTTACAATGTATGAAGTTGATTAACTTAAGACATCGATTACATGGAATACATTTGTTGTTGGTTGCTAGACGTCTTGAGACAGATTGCGATTCAAAAAAACATTCAAAATTTTCTCTTATTTAGTTCAAGATTGCAAAGTTGTCTTCCAACCATATTTATACGAGTGATTATTTAGATTCAAAAAACCTTGATCATCTTTCTAGCCAACTTCATTAGACAACATTGTGAAAATAATGTAAGATAATATTTGTATATTTTTTATGTTAATAAAACATAAACTTTATTATATGTTACTATGAATTTAATTATATTTGTATAATAATACTAATAATAATATTATTCTTATTATATTATGAATCTTATAATTATGATTATTTTAATATTATTCTAAATATTATGCTATTATATTGTTCATTTATTTCTTATTATATCATTATTAAAATTAATATTTTAATTAGTTAAAAAAAAGCTAAATATTATATTATTATTGAATTATTTTATTACTATATTAATAATATATTATATTATATTATGTTAAATAATAAAAGAGGGGTTATGTTATGTTATTGTTTTTTTATTATTTTGTTTTTATTATATTATCAAAACTTAATATTATTAAATTACATGAGCATATCCAAACTTAACTAAAAGCTATTTATAAAGTACTTATATATTTATATATCTCTCTCTATCTATATCTATCTCTATACTAATAAGTGCTATTACTTTGTAAAAGTAAATAAATTAACTTTGAATCATTTATTTAATTATTTTAAGTGATGTAGTTTGAGTTAATAATATTTTTGTGTTAGTTCATTTTTTTAATAATTTTTCTAAGATTTAACATTTGATTTTATGTTGCAGGTCCTTCTAAAACCTGTCTTTTAAAGGGTTTCTTGTCCCTTAAAAACTTGTTTTTCCTTAATAAAAAACATTTGATTTTATGTTTCATATTTTATATTAAATTTTCCAATTTATATTTTATATCAAAAATTTTATTTCATTTTTCATATTTATTTGTTTTTAATGTTATGTTCTTATATCTTAGAATATTCATTAATTATAACAAATATTTCAAAAGTGTTTTTGATTAAAAAAGCAGGCGCGAACTCTTAATATAGTCAGAGACTATCAAAAAGACAAAACAAACCAAGAGAGCAAGCCCCCTTACAACAATCAGATCAAAAAACAAACTAGACCCAACTCAAGGAGGGGAAGAGACACCCAAGCCTTGAGAGGGAGAGGTTAGAAATATTTCAAAAATGTTATCATCATTTATGTTTGATATTAAATCTTGAAATTTACATTTTATGTTATATATTAAATTTCATATTTTTTTCATTTTGTGTTACATTATGTATAATACTTTACATAATAAACTATGATTTTTTTTAAACTTAAAATACTAATACGTTTCACCTTTTTTTGAAGAAAAAATTGCAAAATTAAAAAAAAAAGGTAATTTCACTTTTCTTAAAAACTTAAAAATATTGTAGACTATTTCTAAATATAATAAAAAAAATCAATTTATGTTAGTGAAAATTTAATCCTATTGATTTTCAGCAACTATATTAACATCTTTAATGTTGTATGTATCTTCTAGACAAATTTAACTTTAAATCTTCTCTCAGTAACAACATTTAAATATAATTAATAATTAACCTAAACTTTATATCTTTCAACTATAAAACCAATACCACCTAAAGAAATCTCAATACTATAATAATCTTCCAAATTAAAACAAAACTTTTAATTTTTATATAAAACAATTATAACAAACACAATTATCATCAACCTAAAATCTTTTTTATTTATACATTATAATAATATAAAAAATCATAACAAAAATAATTATCAACAACCCAAAACCTCTTTTATTTATTTGCAATGCAAAACAGGGATAAAAAAGGTGTGAGAAGGCTTTTAAAAAGATGAATCTGGACATTGTACATATCTTCACATGAACATTATGAGAAAATAAATTTGTAAATGTCTTCACATGAACAATATGAGAAAAGAAATTTTCTAAAACTTAAAAGATGATTTAAAATCTATGTAAATGGAGTGACTGTAATGGCAAGAACCTACTTCCTGTGTTGCAGCATAAAGTGTTAGCACAAAATATTGTCAGAATTCACTCTTGAATTGAGCCTAAAAACTGAATCAATCTGTGATGCCTTCAAAATGAAAACAGAACTGAGTTTGGATCTAAACTTATGCATGACATGACAAATTATAGGCAATAAAATTGAATGTTGGACTAATTCTATTCAAAGGATCTTTACAAGAAAAGAAGGAACAGACCATTTCATTGGCAACATCATTAACTTTTCAGCTCATCTTGTTTTGATCTGTTTAGTGGAATAAGAAGAAGTTTCTGATGTGGGTATGTTGAAAATCAATATCTTTTATGTAAAATGGATTTAAATGGATTTTGTTTCCATGGAGTTTTTTCTGTCTTTGTTCTTGGTGTTAATGGATGTGTCATATTTGATATAAATTTTAATCTGGAGTTGACCATTTGCAGTTGTGGTTGAGAAAATACTACGGTCACAACCACAAGTTGGAAAGCTCTTGTTGATTATCAAGGCTATGGAGTTGACCATTTGCAGTGGTGGTTGAGAAAATACTACGGTCACAACCACAAGTTGGAAAGCTCTTGTTGATTATCAAGGCTAAAGATTCAGAGATTGCATTTCAAAGAATGAAGAATAAAGTAATTTGTGATGTGCATTCCGCCATGGATCATATAATATTATGACTATCTATGCGAAATGAAAAGAACAAAAAAAAGAGTTGGTGTGTGAGATGACTTTATTCCTTATTTATAATAATTTCTAAAGAAGAAAATCTCATAAACAAATGCACACACTAAAGAGAAGAAAATGAATTGAATGGTGAAGTGGGTAAGCTGTGATGGACATTTTGCTTTAGTTCATATTGTCATTAAAATGACAGTTGAACCTGTCATAATTGTTTTTAGCACCATTTTTATCAGACTGCTAAATTTTTGATGGTTCTGTTAAAATGGTCAAATCATAAGTTTAATGGTTCCCTGACTGTTTAGGAAATCAGGTTTTTTTGGATTCATTGAGAATAATTTTTTAATGTCATTACTCTTGGATAAGAATTTTCTGTACTTAATCTAAATCAATATAAATCTTGGCTTTGCCTTTACGGACCAAAAAAAAAAAAAAAATTAAATTAGATTTTTGGAAGAGATAAGAATACAGAATAGGAGGCTTTTGGTATGCAGAAGAATTTTAATGTCTATATTATCAAAGATAGTCTATAGAATAACAGAACAACAGATTTTGTTTTTAAGATGATGTGTTCCCCTTTTTCCCAATTTATTTACTTCTCACAAATTTAAAATTACAATTAACAACCACAATAAAACAAAACAATATATTCAGCAATTTTTCTTTATTTTGAAAGCAATCTTGCATTGAACAAATTGAGTGACAACCAGTGGGGAAAACTTCTTGAACTTAATTCTCAGAATCATTCAGTACAAGAGCATCCTTTATCTAATATGAGAAAAATCCTACCGTGTAATTCTACAACACAATAACATAAATAAAATTAAAAATAATGCTCAAAATATTTAAAAAAATGCCTGTCATCGGAGAGCAATTTTTTTCCCCCATAAACAGATACGATCTATTAATTTTCCACACGAAAGGAATCCATCAAAAACAAACATTTGATACACAAAACATTACGATTAAATACTACAATAGCACAAAAATTGTTCAGAACAGGCCTCAAATTTCAAAACATTTGAAGAAAGCCTGGTGTTTGGCATCATTAAAAGGAGAACCATCAATACTTTCTGAAAAAAATACGTTCTAGTAATATAGCCAGATTAATCCATCATCAATATGAATACTTTGCACAACTCACCCTAGAATCCTTTAAAGTCTGAATTACACGGTGGTTGTGCAGGTATTTTGACTTACAAAGAGCTTCCGTAAACTACAAAATTCACCGTTCTAGATGCAACCAAACAATATTGTTCAGCACCTCTTATGTGCTTACAACCTCCATGGACAGACGACCTCTCTAAGCATTGTGAAGAGGCGCTGCCCTATCTTATTTTCTCAGAAATCCATCACATCCTCGAAGCACATAGTCATTAGGTCTTTCAAAATGGACGCCAACTACTTTTGTGAAACCTCGTGGACTTCACCCAATCTATGTACTTCTCCAGGCTGTCCAGAACTAAACATATGAAATGAAGAAAAAAGGCGGGGTTTCATCTTATATATCTATAGTCTATTGACTAAATATGTTTTATACATAGTGTGATCTGAAATGTTGATGCAAAAAAGATATACATAATCAAATAGAAATACAGAAACAGCTTGTTGATTCAGTTAATTGTGAAAATTTGATCAAATTAATGTTTCATACAGTTAAATTTTTTTAATTTTTCAATAAATTAATTTATATATACAAAAAGTTTTATAAATATATGTTCTACAAATCAAAATCTCATATCAATTAAAAGCTTATATACATAATTAGGTGCCTGGCAATTATTTACAAATTTTCTAATATCAAATTACTAAATTTGATGTTCCTCCCTCTAATAATATGTAACAAACAATCTAGAAATAAAATTGAGCAGGCTTCATAAGTACTAACTTTATGATTCTGGCATTCTCAATTTCAAGAAGTTTGGCTCCAATAAGTAAAGGGGCGGAGAAAGCCACTAGTTATGAATCAGGTATAGAACCAATGGGAGATACCAAGATCCAATTTAGAATTCGTTATTATATGTTTGCTTTAGTTTTCGTTGTTTTTGATGTGGAAACAGTCTTCCTCTATCCGTGGGCCATGAGTTTTGATATTTTGGGTCTATTTACATTTATAGAAGCTTTTATTTTCGTGATTATCTTAATTGTTGGTTTAGTTTATGCATGGAGAAAAGGAGCATTGGAATGGTCTTAACTCCCAAATTTCGGAATAATAAAAGGCGAGTAGAAAATTATCTAAATCTAAAGCCGGCGATAAATCCTATAGAATCATCTTTGCTTGATCAAACAACTTCAAATTCAGTGATTTCCACTACTCTAAACGATCTGTCCAATTGGGCGAGACTCTCTAGTCTATGGCCGCTCCTTTATGGTACTAGTTGTTTTATCGAATTTGCTTCATTAATAGGTTCGCGATTCGACTTTGATCATTACGGTTTGGTGCCAAGATCCAGTCCTAGGCAAGCCGACTTACTTATAACAGCTGGAACCGTGACCATGAAAATGGCTCCTTCTTTAGTGAGATTATATGAACAAATGCCTGAACCAAAATATGTAATTGCTATGGGAGCCTGTACTATTACAGGAGGAATGTTTAGTACAGATTCTTATAGTACCGTTCGCGGAGTAGATAAGTTAATTCCTGTGGATATCTATTTGCCGGGTTGCCCTCCTAAACCAGAAGCTATTATAGATGCTATAATAAAACTTTGTGAAAAAATAGCTCAAGAAATATCTGAAGATAGAAATGAGTTTCAACAAGGAAAGAGGTATTTCACTAGAAAACATAGGTTTCATTTTGGATCCAGTATTCTTATTGAAAATAAGGAGGAGAAGTTTTTTCATCAATCTTATGAATCTCGGTTTGAGTCGACTTTAGAGATAACTCCCAAAACATCTGAACCCATTTCAGAGATATCATACCCTTTAAAAAATTTGAAGAAAATACGAGAGGTTGCTGGCGAATGAATAATCGTTAGTAAAAAGTAACGAGCAGGAAATAAAAAATAAATTTGAAAAATTCCATTAGAAATGTCAAATCCTTATACAAATACTTTGACAATAAATAGTAATCAAATGCAAGGTCGATTATCTGCTTGGCTAGCCAAGCATAAGTTAGCTCATAGACCTTTGGGTTTTGATTACCAAGGCACATAAACATTACAGATCAAAGCCGAGGATTGGGTCTCTATAGCCGTTGCTGTATATGTTTATGGTTTTAATTATCTTCGTTCTCAGTGTGCTTATGATGTAGCACCAGGGGGTTCCTTAGCTAGTGTATATCATCTTACGAAAATAAACGATAATGCAGATCAACCCGAAGAGGTGTGTATAAAAGTATTTGTCCCAAGGGAAGATCCCAGAATCCTGTCTGTTCTACGTATTTGGAAAGGTGCTAATTTCCAGGAACGGGAATCTTATGATATGTTGGGAATATTTTATGAAAGTCATCCATGTCTAAAACGTATATTGATGCCAGAAAGTTGGATTGGGTGGCCTTTACGCAAAGACTATATTGCACCTGATTTTTATGAAATACAAGATTCTCATTGAGTGCAAAAAAAAAAAAAAGAATGAAATCCCAGTATGAAAAGAGTTTATGCACGTAGACATAGATCTATGTCTATCTATCTACATAGGTGATACATGTAAAAAAATAGAATATATATCTATATAAGAAAAGAATAAAATTAATGACTATTACTCGCGAATTCCATTTTTTTATGGAAAATATAGTTTTGATATCCATTTTTTATAATCTCATGCTTGTACTTCTACATTTGTCTAAGTCCATCTAATAAATAAAATAAATAATGTTTTCGTGTTCATCGGTGGTGTAACACACATTAGAAATGAGAGAAATGACCCTTATATCTCTCATATAAGCATGGGGAGATTTGAAATGATTATAGAAATCATTTTTGGGATCTCCCGTAAAAATAAATCAATATTAGCTGTGGCTCACATCCACAAATAACATTCAAAATAATATGAATTTGAATCAATTTGGATCTTTATTTCACAAAATTATCTATATGTTGATATTTTCAATTATTGGAATTTCAACTTATTATTTTCTGACCAAAGTGGTTGGACCCAAGTCTTCTAAATTTTTTTGACGCCGTAGAGGTCGGGTAACCAATTCAAGTACATCTCTTGCATTGGCAAACCCATGAATCTGAGCAAAAGTAAATTCAACTGACCATTTAGTACTAATTCCTCTTGCTTCTAGCGGGTTAGCATGAGCCATTCCCGTGATAGCTAAATCGGGTTGTAATTTAACATTTTGATGAGGAGCATCCAGAAGGTGACAATAAATGATCAGAAATGAAAACAAATATAAGGAGGCATTTTAGACCAAGCAAGCAGCTGCTAATTTCACTTAATTACTTTGAACAACAAAGTATGGATAGGGTGGGTGCGACCCAAAGAAAGAACAAGAGACTCTTGTTTTGAAATTTTCAGATTTTAAATTGCTAAGAAGAGGTTAGAAAAGAGTACATAGAGAGAAGATGATGATGTGGAGCCGATTATTGGATGTGAGGGTTTGCAATTGGGAGTGGAAATAGCAAAGAGTACGTGGTATATTTCAAAAGAGGATTTAAAATTTTCAAAACAAGTATTGAAGAGAGTAATGATAAGGAAGAAGATAAGTGCCTCGCAAGGTGCGGTGCAGAGATTTGGCTTTGCTATAGTTGCCAGTGTTGAATAAATAGAGCGAGGAATTGTGTGTAGGCAATTAAGGAAGAGGGCAACACTGGAAAGAGAAGATTGAGAGCATGATTTGAGAATTGGGGAAGTATGTTATGTTTGCACTTGCAGAGAGAAAAGAGGGAAGAAGATAATGCACAAGAATATTAAAATCTTGAATGTTAATTAAAATATGCAGAAATTAGATAAGAGAATGGGTTCCGCGTGCGGAGTTGAGAATGGAAGGAATGCGCTGAACTGAGGAAGAAGAGAGGGCGTTATGGCTCACTGATAAAGAAACAGAACAAGATGATTAATTGTAGAATTTTACTTTTTGTTCTTTGTTATTGTTCTTTGTTATTGGAGAACCACCCAAACCTTGATAGGGGGTTTGGGGCAGGGGAGAAGACTTCTCTTTCTGACTACGAGCAACCATAGTTCAAGTGATGTTTTCATTGGGACCATCAAAAGAGAGATTCATTGGAAGGGATCTGCAAGGTTATAATCATAAGAGTCAATAAGATGCCGCAACAGAACAACAAGAGGTTGCTGAAGAGCAATAGCAGGTTGTGACGAAACAACACCATAAGCAGGTTCAATAGAAAATGGCTGCAAAACAAGAGAAGTTGTAGTGGGGACCTCAGGAAATGAGGCCACAAAAGGAGCCATAGGGGCAACAGTAGCCGTGAGGGGCACGACCTCATCCTGAGAGGGGATATCATCCTCATGGGAGGAGTCAGTAGGAGCAGAGTCTGGAGCATTGACTCAGCAGTAGCATTCCTCCACCAAGTAGAAACACCTTTGTGGCATGAAATGGAGCAGTTCGAAGCAAGACAACCCAAAGAAGCATCTCCTGCAGCGAAAGGGGAGGCCTTCAAAATCCAGCAGTTGTGTCGAAGGCCTATCCCTCACCATAAGAACTACATCTTCAAGGAGAATCGAGGAGATGTCAATATCCACAAGGATGAAGGCAAAGGTAGTGTGGTCTGTTGAGGGCATAGCTTCATCGACCTTCAAGAAACACACACAAATTGTTATATGCTATTATAGACAGTCCTTAAATCGTCAACTTTAGATATCACATCAAAGGCCCATCCCTACCATAAATGTTTGAAAACCTCCTTACTAGCATTATTGTGCATTTTCATTACACCTCTTACCAATAAACCTAATTATATAATATTGTAATTAAAAAAGCCATGAAAAATAAGAGAATTGATAGGGTTAGTTGTTTTCGTTAAAAAACATTTAAGTCCTAACTAAAGGGGAAAAGTATGCTAAAGGTTGGAAGAAATTGTAATTCTAATTTATGCTTGTGTTTCTTCTAAAAGAAGTGGATTATCAATCTAACGGTTTGACTATGATCAATTATATCAATTGTTGTAAATAATAATTGAGTATCTGGTTCTTGTGCTTCTAAGATGTAGGTTAACATCTATAGTGAGCTATCTAATAGAATTTAACCTTTTTAGTTAATTACAAATATACCAATGTTCTTAATGTAAGAGCCTTGCAATACTTTATACAATAACAAAAAAATTATTCATTAAGACTTTGAATAAACTATTATTGTTATTATCATATCAATGGATAGGTCCTTTTGATATCATTGTTGCAACTGGGCAAAAGCATGAAGCTGTGTTGCACTAGGAGCTAACTGGGGGTAGTCCGGCTAAACTACCATCATGCCTCATGGCGCCCCATGTCATTGGCATGGTGCCAAGAGTTTGGCTAGACTTTTGGCGCCATTTAGGCGTTTTTTGTGAGCGCTTGAGCTTAGAATTTTTCAAAAAAATTTAAAATAGTTTGGCCAAACTCAGTTTGACCGGACTCCCCTATGCGGTAGGTGATGTGACAGCCAAATCACCTATTTTGTTTGTATTTCTGAAACATTTCACTCCTGCTCATTAAAAATACCCTTTTGTAGAGCTCAAAGTCACGAATGTAGACATACATTTTTTAGTATGTTGATTAATTTTAATATCTTTTATTAATTAAACATTGTGAGTAGGTTTTTTAAGTTAAAAAAGAAGTTGATTAGAAATTAAAAAAATAAAATTAAAAGATATAAAAAAATAAAAAAATATATTTTTCACTAGATGAGAGAATCTTCTCCAAAAAGGTATAATTTCTTTTTTGATAATCATAAATTTAATAGACAAAAGGTGATGTCGAATGAAAAATACCAAATTCAGCTATGTTGGACTTAAAAATATTATTACGAGAAAAATATACATCAAAATTTAATTTTTTTTTAACACTGCATATATATGTCTTCTATTTGGAAAATTAAAATCAGCAAAAAATAAGTTTGTTTTCATTTTGTTTGGTTTAGTTGCTTTTCTTTTATGTTGGTTAGTAAACTTAATTCAAGAGGAGAAAACTTAGAATACCTAGCAGCATTCGGTATAAATAGCAAGAAATAGCTAGAAGAATAAACAATGTTTTTGGTTTGCACTTATAGGTAATGTTGTCATGATTGAGCTCTCACATCTATCACCTAACTAAGTTGTAACTACGACATTTGTGGCATTGTACCTATAAACCGCAGGAGAGTAATAAGAGACAATGCAGTGTTAAAATCTAAGGGGTGAAAAAGTCCCCCTTGGATCAATAATCTAATATGATAATTTTTAATGAATTTAGATCGGCTAGTGAAATTTTAGAAAACCCCAACATGGATTAGATCTATGTTATTATTCAAATTTATTCCTAATTGGATGTTATCATCCTTTTTTTGATACACGAGTAAGGGTGACGTGATCATAGAACTAGGACCTAGATGGAATTAGATAAACAAGCAAGGGGCCACAATGAATCTTTTTGTTTTATGAGCTTCCCAACGTGTGTAGCAACTATAGAGAAACTATCTAGGACAATGACCCTAGAAAGGGTTGTGTACTCACCATGTAGATTATACCAAACCTAGTTAGAAAACATAACTACATAGGCCTTGATCTCGTTCGAAACTGGTGTATGTAGGCAGTCTAGAGATGAGCATGCAACCAAGGATGGGGCATTAGGAAAGTGATGTGTTAATAAAGGTTAAAATAAATCAAGATAATTCATTTGAGGGAAGGGATGAGAATAAAAATATCTAATATAAAGTTAAGATAATATTCATTGTATACTAGAAAGGAATCCCAAATGGATTCGCTTGACTCATTGAGGCTTTAGGTTGAATTATATTCTATTTATATATACTCCTATAGACGATGACCTTTGTACACTTCCATTAGGGACTATAGTCTCTAGGAGCTTAGGGTGACAAGTTGTCCTTAAGTTTAAGTCTCTGGCCATAATATTTTGTTTCCTATCTTGTGTGATGGATGAATGCCCATCTTGTTTGATAGATGAATACCTAACCCTTTGGAGGGATAAATGCCTATCTTATTTGAAGGATAGATGAATTACTAAGCATATAAATGAATGAACACTAAAAAACTTAAAAGAGAAATTTATAGCACACACAAAAATTATTGATATTTTAGAGAATTTTGGAATGGTTTTTACAATTTATATTGCCTATAATAAAAGAATAAGTAAGGTCTTGAGTAACAAATTCAACATTATACAGTATTCAAGAGCTCTTCTCAGACGGTTGGGCAAGATCTTCCCATCAATGGCTCTAAAGAGCCTGTGGTGGATTCTGCTAGATCTGTCCCCTTGGTCCCTAGGACGGGATCTGATACTCCTTCAGTGGATGTTGCTGATGGTGCTGTACCTTTTGCTGATGTTTCAAATGGTGTTCCTAATATGATTCCTTCTGAGCCATCTGGTGGCTTTGATATTTTACAGATTGCTGGTTCTGCCCTTGCAGTTGCGTGTGATAGGATTCTGGATGGTACGTCTGTTGGTGCTGCCCATATACCTGTTTTTGTTTCTGGTTCTGTTTCGGCTTCTGATGCATATGCTGGAGCTGTCCCTTTGTCCTTTTCTTCTTCTAGGGATGTGCCTGGCCCTGGCTCTGTTGGCTCTTTGATGTTTGCTGGCCCCTCCTTGGGCGTTGGTTTCCTGCGTTGGATTCGCTGGAGTGGCAAGATGAGGCTACTAAGGTTGAAGAAGGCTAGATTTCAATTAAAAACAAACATTCTAAAATGTTTTAGCCCTCTTTTGACATGATCCTTAGATCCCAAAAGAAGGGATCCAAACGGAAATCCTAGTTTGTTTCTCCTTTTGGATTTTGGATTGTCTCCATATTTCCCATGTGTTTTTTTGTCAGGCAACTTTTCTTTTTGGAGGGGTCAGTCTTTTTTGATCCCCTTTCTTGGCTGTGCTCTATCTCGTCTTAGCTCTGTTTCGTTTAGTGTTTTTTCTTGAATATTTTTAGATATGGGTTTCAGGTTCCCCCTAATTAACCTGCTTTGTATAGGGTTTCAGGTCCATTCAAAATCTGTTTTCCCTTATTCAAAAACAAATTCAGTAGAAACTAGATTTATTTTGTTTCAATAGTTTATTTTCATCATATTTGTATTTTGGAGGTCATGGTTGTATGTTTTAAACTATTGTAGGATGCCTTTCTTAATGTCATTTCACAAATTGGCTAGATCTTGTATGCCTAATGTTTTGTTATGATATAGTTTGTTACTTTCAAAATGGTTAAATGTGCAACCAAGTAAGATTAATATTATAGTTAAGAAAATGATTGAAGGTTATATACTAAATATTAAATAAAGTATTAGTATTATTATTTTTTAATTATATTATTTGTAAGTTGTAATATAATGTTCTGTGTGTAATTGTAAATTTATATATATTTAAAATAAAAGTAGAATAATAAAATAATAATTTATACACTGACTATTTTTAAAATTTACATACAAAACAAAATAATGAATTTATTTTTACACCAAAAAGTAAGTTTGTAAATTGACATATACAAAACTAAAAAATATTCAAGATAATATTAATTTTAAGAGGTAAAAATTTCTTAAGTTTTTTAATTTATTTTTCTTTTGAAAAATATTTTAAATTAATATATATTTATACAAGAAATAATTATAACATTAGAAATGTCTTTGGACATGTAGTGTCGCGGTTAAAACAATTCGTTGGTGAAGCGATCACCAAGGTTCAAACCCATGCTGGGCCATTGTGCTCGTAGGCCTTGTGTCTTCACTGGGTCGTTATGCTCGCTGGTTTGAAGAAGTGAAGTGTGGAGATGAGGTCCCCTGGTTGTGGCCTCATCGGTTCATAGCTCTGGGTCAAAAGCGTTTCACGTGGAGCCGGAGGGCGTGTCATGCCAGCATCTTCGGTCACATTAAAAAGTTTACCAGACATTATTTAAAAAAAATAAAATTATAACATTAGAAACATCTTATTTTTTCCAATAAATATTTCTTCATAAGAGAGACATATTATAAGATAAATAATATATTATATTTGGGTCACACCCCTTGTCAAAAGGTTGTTCAATAATTTATACAAATTCATAATATTGATAGTGTTGTCCTTTAAGAATGAAAAAAAATGGAATAAATAATAGGCACTTTAATGCTCTAGTATGGTAGCTAGTGGCAATGTGTTGGAACTCAGGGTTTTACAAGAGGGTTAGCTTGCCCATGGGACCCTTGTTGACTTACACTTTTTTATTTATTAGTGAGTAAGCACTCTATATCATTGACGGTACTATTTTGATAGTGTTGTCCTTTAAGAATGAAAATAAATGGAATAAATAATAGGCACTTTAATGCTCTAGTATGGTAGCTAGTGTCAATGTGTTGGAACTCAGAGTTTTACAAGAGGGTTAGCTTGCCCATGGGACCCTTGTTGACTTACACTTTTTTATTTATTAGTGAGTAAGCACTCTATATCATTAACAGGTACTATTTTGATTTGAATAGTTAGTCCTATTTTGTTATCAAATGTTTATGCTCCTATTGATTATTAAAGCAAGGTCTTCATGTGGTTGTACATTCATTCTTTTCTTATGTTCCTTGGATATTGGTTAAGGACTTTAATTCTATCCTTACTTTTGATGAGAAACTTGGGGTCTTGAATTGCATAGACTCTCCTTTAGTCATGTTTCAAGATAATATATCTTTTATTAATGTTGTGGATATTAAATTATGTTGCGGACTTTTCACTTGAAATAATAAGATGTGGTCCCGTTTCTATTTCTGAGTGGAAAAACATGCTTTTATTATCTTATTTCTAGATTAGGGATAATTGGATTACTTCTAAAAACCATCAAGTTTTCTTATCATTAAGAAGCACTCATTCAATTTTAAGTTATTGTGCCTTCAAAATCAAATTATATGTTAGAATATGGTAGTTGATGGTTGAAGTTTAAGCCCTCCTTTGGTATTGCTATGTATTTTTTTAAAGTGTTTAATTTGTTAAGTTCAAGTATAAACAATAGAACAGATTTGATTTTGGTAATATTTTTTAGCAGATAGAAAAGATATAGGAAAGATTGAATGATAAGGGAATAAATTTTGGAGGAACTTCCTTTCTTTCCAAAGATTTTCATGAATGAGATCTTCAAAAGGAACATTTTAAGAAGTAGAAAACGATAATTAATTGGCCTCAAGAGGGGGGTCAAAATATTTAATTTTTTCGTATAATTTAGTTAAAGGAAGGTGAGGTTGTAATTTTTTAAATCTATTTCATCCTCTCAAGGAATTCAACTATCTCCATTCAAGAGATTAACAAAGGATATTTTTATCATTTCTCTTCTTCATTTAAGTAAAGTAGTTTTGCAGTAGTGGAGGAGGAATAAGTTGTTTTAGGTTGCATACCTTCTTTGGTTACTTGAAAAATTAATGGTCTTCTTATGAGACTTGACACTCTTGCAAAAATATAAAAAAGAACATTTTCCACATCGAGAAAGGCAAGTTTTTAGGCCTTAACAAATATCTCTATTAAGTTTTTTTTTTTCGATATTTTTGGTACATTTGAAAGGATGATATTTTAGAAGTTGTACATGAATCTTGTAATGATAAGTAGATTCTTAAGGAAGTCAATGTTGCATTTCTAGGTTTTGATTCCAAAGAAAGTAGGGGCCAAATCTTTTGATTTATTTCATCTTATTACTCCTACAATGTCTCTTACAAGATCATTATAAAACTCATTGTTGACAATCTCAAACAAATTTTTGATTCTTTGATTTTGTTTGAGTAGTTGGGATCTATGAAGGGGCAAGGGTGTTTTAAAGATAAATCTATGTTTATCAAACTAGACATGTACAAGGATTATGATAGGGACAAATGACATGTCCTTGAAATTTTTTAATCTACATTTAATTTTTTTATAAGATAGATAATTTAAGTGGACCATGAGTTGTGTAGCATCTTCTTTTACCTCTATTCTCATTAGTGGAATGCCATCTCTCCTTTTTAAGCTTCAAAAGAGCCATGACAATGTGATCACCTTTACCCATATCTTTTCATTCTTATGTTTGACTGTTTGAGACAATTCCATAATCACTAGAGTTAATATAAGTATTTAGGGTTAGAAAGTGTTTAGGTATTTTGATTCTCATTCTCATCTTCATTTAGTGAATTATATTGCTTTAATACCTTTGTTTGTAAAATCCAAGAGGCTTAGTGTTGGGAGTGCTTTAGATGTACTTTTGGTGGTTTCTAGTTAGAAGATTAATGAGGATAAGTCAAATATTTCTTGTTTAACACTCCTTTGGTCATTTAATAGAGAATTTTTCTTATTTTATTATTCAAACTAGAAAAGATTCCTTTGGATTATCTTGGTATTATCTTGTTAGTGGTCTTCCTAATCAACTTCAATGAAAGATAATTGTTGACAAGTTTAGAATGTTGGTTTCTCACTAGATTTTTTTGATGGTTCTCTTTTGTTGAGCATCTCACCATTTTAAAAATTAGTGTTGCAAGATATTCTTGTTTATATATTTTTGTTGCTTTCTACTCCTAAAAGTTTTCTAAAGGATTTTGATTCTCTTTCTAAGAAATTCCTTCGGATGGAGAATTTGAACTTAAAAAATGGATTCTTATTAGAGTTGAGATTGAGTTTGTAAGCCTAGAAAAATGCTGGTATTGGTCTTAGTCATTTCAAGTTGAATAGTTGATGCTTGACTATAAAACTTTATTGGAGATGGTGTAAGTCACAAGATCAATTATCAACCAAGCATTTAAATTATAAATATTTATAAGGTGTTATTGATATTGAGGTTTTGAGAATAGGTTTGATTAGAAAAGGCACTATGCTTTGGTATACTATTAAGAAGGGTGCATCACTTGTTAAGAAAGACCTGTTAGAGATTGTAAATTTTAGCCATGATGCTATTTTTGGGACCAATTCATGGTATTGTAAGCTCTCAATTCTCACCTCCCTTGTCCATTAGCTCATTAAGGTAAAATCTTTTTGGATACTAGATAGTCTAAAGTTTTAGACTTAAAAATTTATAAAATTTATCACTTGGTGGGAAATTTTTTTATTTATCATTGGGAGGATTTGAGTTATTGGAATTTAAGGGGGATATGCATATGATTGGATGACCCTATCCTCTATTCTAGTGAATTGGCCATGTTTTCTTTGGAGGAGGTTAATGTTATTCTTTGGGGCTATGATATTCAAGGGTTTTATTTAGTTTCTTGTGAGTATTAGATCTCAAAATATTAAAAAGTTAAGCATAGGTATTTTATTTGGTAGATTAGGATTTGGAATGATTATTATTTGCCTAAATATAATTTCTTTCTCCCACTACTCTGCCAAAATAAATGTCCTACCTAGGACAACATAAAAAATAAAGGATTCTATGTCCCTCTAAATGTGTTCTCCATGGGTTTAACGATGAGTGTCAAGGCTCATCTGTTTTTTAGTGCTCACTTTTTAAGGGTCTTTGGAGGCAATGATGGCACATTTGGAACCAATGTATAGGTTATTTTACTTCTCTATTTGATTTTTTTGGTAGGTTTATAATGTCCTCCTACTTCTATCTCTTTACTTTTGGTGTTTTGAGATATTGGTCTTGTCCTTATTCTTTGATAGATTCAGTTCAAAAGAAATCATCAAATCTTCCAAGGTTATTAAATTTTTACTGTGTATGTATAGAAAAAGATTTTGGACTTAATAAAGGAAACTTTGGTGGCAAAGTATTCTATGAGTAAAGTCTTAACTCCTTGTGATGTTCATATTTTGAGGTGATTAGATTTGGATCATTTGGTTGTCAATGTGCATTTTGGCTCTAGGATCAAGCCTTTTAATAAGGTGAATAGATTACGTATGTGGTCTCCTATTGTGCCAATCTAGGTGTAGTAGAGATTGGTGGAGTTGGGTAGGATAAGATTTTGCACTAAGAATTAGATGGAGGCATGGGCCAAAATGCACTAATAATTAGATGGAGGCTTGGGCCATCCTTGTGGGTCTAGAAGAACACTATGAGATGGGTTGAAAGAATAAAAAATATAAGACGAATTATGATTTTGGTCTCTTTTTTGAATAATAAGAGATTTCACGAGTCTTCTTGGAGATTGGCATCTTATGTTAGCAAATTGTTTGACCCTACAGATCTTTGAATGTTACTTATGACTAGAAGGTCTCAAATTGAGAGACCCTATCTTCTCAATATTCACCATTTGTTTAACTCCTCCATAACGATTCGACTTGCTTTGATTATTTTGATATTTTTTCTAAAAAAATTATATATTTTTGTTGGTTTCACAGACTTATTTAATTCTTGTAGAAGTGGTGGGTTTGTGAAAAACCTCATATTTTGATAGGTACAGGCCAATCTCCACACAAAATGGCACTCCAAAAAATATATCAGATCTGTAAAATACAGCAGTTTTTTGTCAGATTTTTTGTGGTTTAACAACAATAAAGATGTAAAGCATGAAGATTTAACTCCTAAAAGTTTAAAAAAACTCCATTATATAAACTGTAGACATGCTTCCTATTATAATAGGAGAAGATTTAAAAACTGAAAATTGCACGGTGCCGTGCATTTGAAAACGGACATAGTTCATCGAACGTGCCTCCTCCATTAATTAATTCAATACTGATACTTTCAAATCTGGAAGACACGTTAAAATGCAATTAGCCCGAAGAATATACGTTAAAGAATTGTTCATCCTCCACTATAAGAACACGTTTCATACCCAGAAATTTTTTAAAATGAGGAGGACGTGCGGTGCTCTGTAGGCGAGATTGTTTTTGCACGAGGAGGGATTCTTTTGCCTTCCCAATTGCCGTTTGATAAAAAAAGTTATTTGCTGGCAAGGCAGATGATCAATTTTTCATATTTCTTATAGGCTGCATTATGATTTCATACTGTTTTCCTCCGGATTTTTAGTGAGTCTTCATTTGAAGAATCCCGTAACGTTGTATTCAGCCACATACATTTTGGAGTCAATTTGTTGAGATTCGAGCTCCAAACGTGAAAACTGACAGCCCACTCAACTTTTTTCTGTTGCATTTGATATCGATTTCGATCTCGAGGATATCTGGAATCTAGACAAGTATAATCTGAGTAAACTTGACAGAAGAAAAATAAACAAGTTTCATTTGACCTCTACGTTTATATTGTCGAGTTCATTATATTAAAAAAAACAACACATTTCCACAAACTTTGGCGTAATAATGCACAAGTCTTTCTTCACTATTTTGGATCGTTATATTAGCATATATTGTGAGAATGGAGAAACAGTATTTTTTTGATCAATAAAAGCAGTCGCGAATTATATTGATTTTAGATAAAAACAATATATACATACATAAAAGATGGAAGGATCATAAATCAGATATATGAATGAAGAAACAATATTATTCGGTGTTGTCTTTCCTTTTGTGTGTATATGGATCTCTCAAAGAAGAAGATTGAAAAGCAGTAGGTGTAGTCCCATGAGAATGTAAAAAGTATGAGGTGAAGGTGGAAGCAATGGAGGAAGATGGTTCTGATAAAATGCCAGAAGAGGAAAAAAAGAAAACTAAATAGTCCCACCATGCGAGTAGGGGCTCACATCTTTTATACCTAGTGAATTTAATGTACGAACATCCTAAGTCATTATGAATGGAATGGACCACATTACTTTGAGGAGAATGTGCACTTGTAGCCATAGCACGTTTCATTTGTAGTCGTAGGATTTACATCAAAAGAAAGAGTGAGAATCGATTTAATATAGTAATAGAGAATTGTGATAGAAGATGAGGCTATTCAAAATAATAAGAGATCTCACAATATTCTATCATCTTATGAATGAATTTAAATATAATTAATAAAGTTGTGGAGTGTTGTTTGAAGAAACCTTCCAAAAATAGAAAGTGAGTCATATAATTGCATGTTGTACACATGACATATGGTCAAAAATAGAAAGTGTGACTTATATAACTACATGTGGTACGCTCAAGTTTGAATATATTTTGGGTTCATTCACTTGTATTGTGAGATTGAACTAAAGATTTTTCAAGCATCATATGAATGGATCAAATCAATCTTATGCCACTCAAAACTAGATCGTGGGTCTAAAATGATATTCTTGAGGCATGGAGTGAATGTAAAGAAGTAAACATGGGATTTGACAAACGCATGGGTATAAGAATATATAGAATAAAATAGGTACAAGAATAAAACCTAACATAAGTATACTATTTGTTATATATTTTTGCATTTAAGACATTCCACTCTTTTAAACACAAACTTAAAATGATAGAACATAATTTCACCATCACAATACAATGAAATAATTTTTAATAATAAATAATAATATAAATACAAGAAGACTAACTCAAAATGATAGAACATAATTTCACCATCACAATACAAAAATATTTATAATTTAATAAATAATAATATTATATACATCTTTTAAAATCAAATAATACCTTTTTAATTCTATTTATAAATTACCAAAATCAATCTGAATATAATATGAAATCTCTAGAGCAAATATTATGTTATAGAAGAATCCAATTGCACAAATAATTTTTTAATTAACAATAAATATCCAGATGAGTCAAAATACATATTTATAATTTTTGGTCAATTCAATGGCCAGCTACAGTTTGGCTTCTTTCTTTTAATAAACCTCTTCTTGATTAGGATATTTTATTTCATGTTCTTTAATGCTGAATGGGCAGTTCCATACCTGAGATCCAGTGAGTTGAACGTGCAACCTTTTCTGAACAACCTTGTTTAATACTGTACACCTGTTAACGTTCAAAAGATGCTTACTTATCTGTATTAATAATTGTCTGCAAAACTGGTATACTTATAATAATAGGCCATACCTTCAACGATTTCATATAAACAAAATAAAGATGGTTGACTTCCCTACATGATCCTGCCATAAAGACAGCAGATTTGGAACCAGTCTGTTGAGATTTTAACTTATCACTAGTGAGGTAATCACTTTACAGTAGAAGAAGAAAAAAACACTAGTGAGGTTATCAGTTGACAGAACGCTTGGCCTCAGTTGCTATAAATAGACATTTGCATTTTCCCAAATGTCATCATTTTGTGTCCCAAATGTCATCATTTTGTTCAGATCATTATAGTGTTGAGTTCACTATAGGATTGAACTCATTATAGTGCCTTTATATTGTTGAAACTTGAGTTCATTAGATTGCTAATAGATTAGTATCAAACATGGTGAAGAGACGGCATGCTTTGATGCTGCCCTACCCTGCTCAAGGTCACGTTAAGCCCATGATGCAGCTCTCCAAGATTTTGGCTGCCCGAGGTTATTATATTACTTTTGTTAATACTGATTATATACATGACAGAATGGTGAAATCTGGATCTGCCCATTCTGGTGTGGATTTCAGATTTGAAACCATTTCAGATGAGCTACCTCCAGAGCATGGGCGCACCCATCAAATTGATGAGCTCTCTGAATCCTTGGTAGACAATGGCCCAGCACAGTTGGAGAATCTTGTGGAGAAGTTGAAGGCCTTACCAGATCTTCCTCCCTTTACTTGCATTGTTTATGATGGTTGTATGTCATGGGCTCAGAAAACAGCCACGAGGCTTGATATTCCTGGAGTTTCCTTCTGGACACCTAGTGCTTGTGGTTTCTACATTTACTTGTCATGGCCTCTTCTTAAGGAAATGGGATATATTCCTCTTAAAGGTATTTTTCCTATTGTTATTTCTAGGGTAATAGATATTCTTCTTCTTCTTTCTTTTTTTTTCAATGGGTGAATGGTTAGGATTTTTAACTTGGTTTGTTTAAATGGGTGAATGGTTGGCATTTTTAATTTGTTTTTTGTCAATGGGTGAATTGTTGAGATTTTTAACTGGTTGGATTCAAGTTAAGTGAGGTCATAAATAGGGATTTCTTCATAGAATGAAGACAACATTAATGTAAGAGTCCAAATCCATGAGTTCAGTAGTCCAGTGCATTAATGTAAGAGTCCAAATCCATGAGTTCAGTAGTCCAGTTCATTAATGTAAGAGTCCAAATCCATGAGTTCAGTAGTCCAGTGGTTTAAGTCTGTGAGTTCAGTAGTCCAACAAAGTTGAAAGCCTGTGAATCGTTATTTTTCAATGGATGAATGGTTGGGATTTTTAACTGGTTCGAATCAGTAAGTATCTCATCTTGATATATATTCTCAGCATTGATGTAACAGTCCAAATCTATGAGCTCAACAGCAGTCGAAATTTGTGAACTAAGCAGTCCAGTAAAGTTGAAAGCTCACGAGTTCAGCTGCTCAGAAAGGGTTTGAATCAAGAAGTTTGAACGATTGAAACCCATAAGCTCAATAACTCGACATAGACTCGAAAACCATAAATGCAACTTTCTGTTTATATTGTGAAACAAACAGTATTAAGCATATGTCTGTTCTAGTATATCAAATCAAGTGGAACTTTTTACCATCTTATAATAGTTTTTAGAGGATGTGAACATTATATGAACATAAATTTGGAAGAAAGTTCATTGCAAAATTACATAGTTCAAATTTCATATCCTAATACTTAGGGCAGTGTTTGCCGATCTTCAACTTCTCCATGATTTTTTTGTCTTGTATGTTTGGACTGCATTTGCTGATTTCAATAGGCGATAGTTGAAGTGATATATGATTAGAGTGCCATTTGATTGGCGATATTAATTTTCACGTGGAAAAAGGTGAGGTTCCTTGTGGAATTCTTTCTTCTAATAAACCTCAACCTCATTAAGATTTCGATAATTTAAATTAAGTCATTGATAAATCATTTGCTCTATTATGTCACATTGTTCCAATTTAAAACAAGTTAATCTCATTTTAATTTCTGACATTTTCACATTCACAAACAATGATCGTAGGTGGTTTTAAGAAAATATAGTATTTGAGGTCTGAAATAATATTTTGATTCGTTTATTTGAAATCGCATTGATTTCTCCAATGAAATCTATTACACATTTTAAGTTTTGATTTTTCAGATGACTCATCTGAAACCTAGTTACCAGAAACGCGACCGGAGACTTCTGTTTCGTGTTTTCCCATTGCGGACGGCCGTTTCAGCTGTGATTTTCGTTTTTCTAGCAGTTGCGTTAAAATTTAAATAAAAACAAAGATATTTTTATCTTTTCTTCAACTTAGAGATGGAGTTTACGTTAGTTTATAAATGCCAATAAAACTCAAGCTGGAGTTTACATTAATTTGCAAATTTTGTAAGCCAGAGTTAAGTATCACACAAATTTATTTTTGTCCTTCTAGTTTTATTATACTTATTGTGTGAAATGTTTTTAACAAATTATTTTAAAATGAAAGAATGAAATCAAAGAATGTTTAAATTTTTTATAGAGATATGTGTTTTTTATTTTTTATTTTTAAAATTAATTTTATTATATATATATATATAATCCGTTTCTTATACGCAACCTTTTAAACTTCCATTTTTCATCACGTTGCCATTGCGGTTGCGTTTCTCATTTCTCGTTTCTGATAACATAGGTCTGAAATCACATTGACTTTTCAATAGAACCCATTTATTAATATCATTTAAAATGATTCACCTAAACAAAAAGATTAGAATGTGTTATTAAACAGAAATATATTTGATACAAAAATTTCACATAAGAAAATATCTCAGTATTCTTGTATTTATGCATAAAGTTTATTTACATGTATAAGTACACAAATATCCATTTTTTCAAATCTATGGTATTTTATGTGCAGATAAGAGCTATCTTACAAATGGGTATATGGAAGAAGAGATCAGCTGCATTCCTGGGATGCCACCCTTTCGCATGAAAGATGTGCCAAATTTCTGTCACGATGCAACAAATTACATGTTCAAATTCGTGGAAACCCAAGGCCAAGCTGCATTTTCAGCTGATTCCATAATACTCAACACATTTGATGAACTAGAGGGTCCAGTAATGAAAGAACTCCAGGAAAGACTTCCTGTGTATAGTATAGGTCCTCTTCTGCTAGAGCAAAAGAATGGGTTTTCTGACAGCTCTGCAAATATATGGGCAGCAGAACCCAGTTGCTTACAATGGCTGGATGAGCAGGAGCCGGGATCTGTTGTTTATGTGTGCTTTGGAAGCATAACTGTTATGTCTGATGAGGAGCTTGTTGAGTTTGCATGGGGTCTAGAGGCAAGTAAGCAATCCTTTTTGTGGGTAATTCGTCCTGACATCAGCCATGGAGCTTCTGCTAAGCTACCTGTGGAATTTGTGGAGAAAGTGAAAGGGCGAGGTTTCTTTGTAAGTTGGGCACCTCAAATGGAAGTGCTTTCCCATCCTTCTGTGGGTGGTTTTTTGACTCACAGTGGGTGGAACTCTACTATTGAAGCCATTTGTGCTGGTGTGCCCATGATCTGTTGGCCTTTCTTTGCAGAACAACAACTTAATAGGACATATGTTAGCCAAGTTTGGAAGATTGGAATGGCAATGAAAGATGTGGTGGAGAGAGGAGAGGTGGAAGAAATGGTAAAGAGATTGATGAGTGGAAAAGAAGGGGAGGAAATGAGGACGAGGATTTGTGAGCTCAGGGACGCTTCCATTAGGGCGATGAAGGAAGGAGGATCATCTTATAATAATTTGGAGAAGCTTTTTGTGGAGATAGAGGAAGAAAACAGATCTTGATAATTGTGTGTTTTTTAAAATTAGGAGATTTGTTTTAGGATTATTATATCTTAAATTTTTTTATTTCAAGTATTCTAAGATAATTATGTAGTTAGTATTGTATTGGATATTTTTCATTTTTTATGCATAAGGTGTATATTATATTCATACATAATTGATGTAAAAAGTCTCTTTCAATAATAATGAATAAATATGATATCTTTTGTGTACCTCACTTATATTTTTCTAAAGATAGGTATGCTAGTTATCGATCAAAGTTGAATTACCAAAGGAAAAAAATAAACTATAAAAAGGAAGAGATTGGGTACTTAGTTTATATTGGTTGTATTTTATAATTTTTTTATATTAGAATTTAGGTTTGAAGGAGGTCGTCCTTTCAAAGAAGTTTATGTTATGCATTTTTATTTATTATCTCAAGTATAACACAATAAAATTATTGCTAGTATAATATATAGACTATAATGATTGAATCAAATAATTTGTTTAGATTTAACAAATAAACTATAAGCATAACATGATTAAACTTTCAATCTTAAGTTGATCATTTTTAAATATTATTTGATTCAATAATTAGAAGCAATTTTTCCCTTTTAAAATTGATGATCACTTATTGTTTTTACACATAATTAAAAGTACTGAGAAATTGGTAAAATTATGTTCTTGAGAAAAAAAATCTACATTCAAAATGCTCATTTATTACTATCAAATATTATTTAAGAAGAGTAACTCTATTTTTAACGACAATCATAAGAAAGAGAATACATATAACTTTCATATATACAAGAAAGAAATCCTATTTTTAATATCAAAAGATGCTATAATTTATAAAAGGAAAGATTATATAGATTAGCAGTTGCACCTTGGTGTGCAATGGGTACACAAAAAATGTGTGGAAGGTATGAATTAGGAAAATAATCAAGCTCCATTACCAACACACTCATATTATGATTGCAACTGGAAGGTTGGTAGAGAGGAAGAGAGATAGGGATAAAAAGAGGGAGAGACAGAGGGAGGAAGAGAGAGGGATAATGAGATAGAAATAGGGGATAAATATAGAGAGGAAGATAAAGATGTAGATATGAATGGAGATGGAGGTGGAGAAGGAGAGAGAGATAACACGAGGGAGGAGTGAGCTTGGTACATAGAGATGGAAGAGATAAATATATAGATGGAGAGAGAGGGAGAGAAAATGCGAAGGGAAATATATAAAGTTAAAGAGAGATAGTAATTGATATACAAAAAGAGAGAGAGAGAGATATAGCACGATAGACAAAGATGGAGACATAATAAGATAGAGATAGAGGGAGAGATGGAAAAACAATTATGGAGAGATGAAGATAGAGAGGAAAGAGATATAGGTATAGAGGTCTAAAAAGAGAGGGGGGGAGAGAGAGGGAGAGAGATGGATGGTTAGGGGAGGCATGTATAGATATAGAGGGAGACAGAGGAAGATAATGTAGAGATGGAGACAAAGGGAGAGAGATAGGTAGAGAGGGAGAGAGAGAGAGGGGGAGAGAAGAATAGAGGGAGGATAACTCTATATATATAAAGGAGGAGAGATAAAGAGAGATAGGGAAAGAGATAGAGAGATATGAAGTGAGATAGAGAGATAGGGAGATAGTATACTCTCTCTCTCTCTCTATTTCTTTGTAACTCTCTTTAGGTCCTAATTATTCCCTCTCTATGTATTAATTATATATTATATTATATTTTTATTTAACAACATGTGTTATATTAAACACAATGTATGATTGTAATAGTAAATATAATTCAAATATAGATTCTATATATATAAAAAGTTAAATATTACACATATAATATATCTAGCATAAATAACATATAATACTCAATAAATCTAAATTTAATAAATAACATTATAAAAAATATGATATATTTAAAAAAAATTAAATTCTCAATAAAGGCATGATAATAAATGGAAATAGATAAATGTACAATGTGTGTGTGTGTGTGTGTGAGAGAGAGAGAGAGAGAGAGAGAGAGAGAGAGAGAGAGAGAGAGAGAGAGAGAGAGAGAGAGAGAGAGAGAGAGCCCAAGCGATGGGGTGGGGGGGGGGTGCTAACAGTTAAAGTGACATGCTTATGATTCCACATTTTTCATGCATGTCTACCAAGGCAATTGTATTGATATATGTTGTATCATATTCTAAAGCTCTCATTTTGGCATAAAAAAGGAAAAATAAAGCAAAGGCTATATAGACTGTCTTTATATATGTCGATAGCATTTTCTTACAAGTTTATAAGGATTTTTCAACAAATCTATTTTGTACTTTTTTTTGTAAACATAGCAATCCATGAGATGAAATAGATTAAGGGAAATATAGAGAGAGAGACGAATAGGGAAAGAAATAGAGAGATAGGAAGAGAGAGGTAGAGAAATATATGGATACAAAGAGAAAGAGGCATGAGATAGAAATAGAAAGAGTGAGAGAGAATGAAGGTGACAGAGACAAGTAATAGATAGAGGCATAGAGAGATATATAGGGAGATTGAGATATAGATAAAGATAAGATGTAGAGATAGGAAGGGAGAAATGAGGAGTGTGTGTTGACAATATGATGGAACTATACATATCCGGTCAACTACTTAGAGTGGGGGGGGGGGGGGGGGGTGAAATAGTAGATAGAAAATAAACTAAACTTTCACCAAAACAAACTTTCAACTCTGAATCAACTCATAAAGTATATCTATTGAGACACTCAGACAGATCTGCAACTGCACTGTTAAACTTTACCGTTTGTCCTAATACTTAGTGACACAATGCAACAAATCTTGAAGCTTAAATACCATTTGACAAAACCTTAAATCACTTTATTAATACTAGTAAAAACATGTTTTAGATCATTTTTGATCATTCAAATGTATTTATGCAGATTTACCAGTTAGTCAAATCAACCATATCAAAAACATATCCACAAAATCATTCACCACTTGACACAATGATTTTTCACGTGGAAACCCAAATGAGAAAAACCATGGTGGGGATGAATACCCACAAGTATTTTGAACTCTTTTGAAGTTCGCTCTGTTAGGAGCCAATCCTTGTTAGAAGCTTATACAATAATGTCTCGTTAGGAACAGATCTGGTTAAGGACCACCTGGTTAAGAGATTGACTACAAATACCCTATTAAAGGTAACCTTAGTGGAGGATTTCAAATCCAAGATAATGGATCACCTGGTTAGAGGATTTCAACAACAAGCCTGTTAAAGCTTACTCCATTAAGGGATTTAACTATTCTAATGGTTAGAGAACAACAAGTTCTTGATTGATATGGAAATAACACTTCCTTTCTTAATTAGATCCTTTATCTCTCCTATCTTCCTTCACAACATTCTGCAGACACACCTCCTGGTTCGACAACAATCACTTCCACACTTAACCAAATTGCCAACACTTCATTAAAACAAATCATCGACCTTATAAGCAAATACATTAGGTCGGTAACACAACACAAACCCTACAAATCTCATAGAGATTACAAACATATCAATTCAATCTTGACCGTTATATTACATGCAATCAACATTACATTCTTCTAGGCATCTTCAATCATTCCTGGATCACTGCACATTGAATTTGTAACTCATCATGTGTTTGTCACTTCATATTATGCATTTGATCATTCCCAAGGTAAACAGTTATCTCTTATGCACCAAATCCATTTCAAAACTCATCACGTGCAACATGCTTACATGACATCTTCATCACCGATCATCATTCAGTCATAGATCATCACAACCAATCTCCAAACTTCATCAGTTAGGGTTCTGCATCTCAACTGGTTAGGGTTACCGATTGATCTTCACTACATCAACACCAGTTGCTTTACTGCATCATTACCGGTAGCATTCTTGCTTCATTACTGGTTGCAATTGACATAAATGACAACACTTTACTTCTCCAATACAATCTTCATGCAATGCCAACATTCTCCCCCTTTGGCATTGATGGCAATATAAATATCAATACTGATTGATTGTCATGATTGAGAGTAAAGCACATACACAGGTATATGAATCCTGATTTATATTTTCGAATCATATTCTGTCCTTCAACTACATCTTCAAATCATCAGCTGGTAACAGGCTATCAATCATATACATTTCTTCTCCCCCTTTGACAACAATGCCAAAGTGAAGGTAAACCTTTCTAGTTCTCATCAATGCTTCACCGATCTGCAATTAGCTACTCCCCCTATGGAGTAGCTCCATTCTTCACCAATCCTTCTTCAAGATTTTCAATAGGCTCTAGGATTGACGGCTTCCCTATCTTCTTATTTGACTTCATGTAGGGGTACAACCCCTAACTTACTCTAAGATATTCAAATGTAGCCTTAGGCAGAGGCTTAGTAAAAATATCTGCTAGCTGTTTTTTAGTGGAAACATGCTCCGTGATACATCCTTGCTTTGAAATTTCTCTCTCAGGAAATGACAATTCAACTCTATATGCTTTGTCCTACCATGCAACACCGACTTCTTTGAAATATTTATAGCACTTGCGTTATCACAAAAAATTCTTACCGGTTCTGATATCTTCAGCTTGAAACCTTCCAATATGTGTTTCATCCAGATTGCTTGGGTACAATTCATGTAAGCTGCAAAACACTCAATTTCTGTTTTTGATTGAGAGATACAACTCTATTTCTTGCTGCTCCAAGATACTAATCTGCCTCCAAGAAAAAATTCTCCTCCAGTTGTACTCTTCCTTTCATCAATATTGCCTGCCCAATTTGCATCGGTATAAACTTTTAAGTCAAAGTTTCTTGCTTATGGATACAATAATCCATAATCTATAGTGCCTTTCAAGTATCTAAAAATTCTTTTGGTTTCAACCATGTGTGACTCCTTCGCGCTTTTCTAAAATCTAGCAATCAATCCTACTACATCAACAATGTCTGCTCTTCTGTGGACAATATAATGTAGCTTACATATCATGGATCTGTATTCCTTTTCATCAACTGGTGTAGAATCATTTTCCTTTGACAATTTATAGCTTGTAACCATTGGTGTTCCAGCTGGTTTACAGTCTCCCATTCCAAAAGTTCTTAACACTTCCTTCACATGCTTGGATTGTGTGATAAAAATACCTTCCTTCATCTGTTGGATTTGCAAACCTATGATTTTTTTTATTTCACCTACCAGTGACATCTAAAACTCATTCTTCATTTCATTAGCAAAATCATGACACATATCATCATTTCCTCCAAAAATGATATCATCAACAAATACCTCACTTACCAGTATCTTATCTCCTTCCGTCTTGATATATATGTTATCTTCACTGGTTCTTTGAAAACCTATCATTACCAAGTGCGAGCGTAATATTCATACCATGCTCTTGGTGCTTGTTTCAATCCATAAAGTGCCTTATATAACTTGCACACTATATCCTTTTCTACAGTCAATGCATAACCATCTGGTTCTTCTATGTAGACTTCTTCTTCCAATATTCCATTTAAAAATGCTGACTTAACATCCATTTGATATACTTTAAATCCTTTATATGTTGCAAATGCAAGTAAAGTCCTTACTCCTTCCAATCTTGCTACTGGTGCAAATGTCTCACCATAGTCTTCACCTTCCTCTTGTGCATATCCTTTTCATACCAGTCTGGCTTTATTCTTGACCATTACTCCATCTTCATTCAGTTTGTTTCTGAATACCCACTTTGTACCTATTACATTCTTATTCTCCGATCTGGGTGCCAATGACCAAGTATTATTCTTGTCTATCTGGTCAAGTTCTTCTTCCATTGCCTTGATCTAGTCTTCATCTGCAAAGGCTTCTTTTGTAGTTCTAGGCTCAATGGTGGAAATCATACAAGAGTTTTCTCTTAGCCTTGTTCTAGTTATCACACTTGCATTCTTGTTGCAATAAATCTGATCAGGGCTATGATTGAGTCTAAGATACCTTGGAATAACATGATCTTGATTTCTAGGTTCTTCTTCTTCTTCACTTTCTTCATCTTCTGTTGAACCTTCCCATTCTGGTTGAACTGGGGTTTCTATGATCTGTTCTCCAACTTCTGGCTTTACCAGTTCTGGTTCCAAAAACATTATGTTAGGTTCTTCTTCTTCCTTCTCCTTGCTAGTTTCTTCTGATTTTTTAGGAAATTCATCAACTTAGACATTGATACTTTCAATGATCTTCTTAGTCCAGTTGTTGTAGCACTTGTAAGCTTTGATATTGGTGGAGTAACCAAAAAATATTCCTTCATTGTTGGACACAATATGCCACTGAGAGGGGCGGGGGGAATAAGTGGTATCCAAACTTTACCCTTCTAATCCCAAGTGAGAATATCGGTTAGCAAAACAAACACTAATAAATCTTACAAGTAATCTAAAACAAAGCAACACAATACAATCACACAAAAGGGGCACACCACATAACACCAATATGTACAAGGAAAACCCAAGATGGGAAAAACCTTGGTGAGAAATGCTGCTAGATTCTACTGCTCCAATCCAACCTCACAATGAAATTTGTTCCAGAGTTTAGGGCACCAACCCAAAGAGCTACAACCCCTGAATTAGGGCACCAACCCAAGGAGCACCAACCCCTGATTTAGGGCACCAACCCAAGGAGCACCAACCCCTGACTGATTTATGGGTTACAACCCAAAGGAGCTACAACCCCTGCATCGAACTACAAATCAATGATCTTAATAATAGCATCAAATACAAAAGTAGTTATAATGTCACAAGTGAATCTTGTAACCATTGCATATACTTCACTCTGTTGGTGAGACACCTTGTTTGCTACACTGGTTCACCTCTCTCTGTTGCTGTTTTATCGGTTTACACTCTACTGGTTACCTTGCTCTGCATCTGCTTCGCCGGATCTCTCCTTTATTGTTTTGCACTTCAACACCCTCTACTGTCTTCCTACCGGTACAAGCACCTACCGGTTATCTTCTCTGATGCAATCTAGCTTCTAAATACCGGTTTCTCAAGATATACTAGTTAAACCCCCTGTTAAACCCTATCACCGGTTTAACCTTTTCTTACTCAATCAGTTCACAACAACTATACCCTCTCCCATCCAACAACACTTAACAAATCTTTGGCTTGCATATTTATAGCCTAGTATTCTCGCCAAAAGCCATATTCAAACTTGGCGCTTTACGATTTTCTTTATAGATCACGAGACACATAGAATCCAATCAGATCTAATTGGATCTCGACTTAGTGATGGCCAACCTGCAAATTTTCTTCATCTTCATGCCTTTCAGAACACACCTTCCTTTTTCAGCAACCTACAATCAATCAGTCAACACACCTCTTGGTCAATCACCATTAATGGTTTGATGGATTGCTTCAAAAACTTTGATCTACATCCAGACAATCTGCATCAATCAGTGCACCCCATGGATATGGTCATATTCATTCTGCCTTGAGCTGCAACCCCTCTGCAATCATCCCTCAAGCTTTGCAATCACCATTAATGCCGGACCAACTACCAATTACCTCATCGTCACTCTACACTGACTTGTGCAAGTTCGCCACTTCACCTCCACGTGGTATCATTGTTGGTATCCACCTTGGCTGAGTCATCTATGTTGGTTTAGGAAGGATCACCGACCATCATGCACTACTAGTGCACATCTACTGATTTATCAAACCCGTCGGTATAATAACCCTACCAGTATATCGTACTTTATCGGTTGACCTTCATGCCATCACCTTTTCTATCCTGCCGGTGTATACCTTTATGTCTGCACTTCACTGCTTTATTGGTGAAACACCTCTATGAATATGTTCACTTATCGACAACATAGCTACTTTGATAACTCTCCTTATCCTTTAGTTTGCTACACTTCTCTTTATCAGGTGAGAACCTTATCTTCCCTGTCTCTTCTGTGAAGTTTCATTGGTTGACATAACATGTCAACTATCACAACTGCAGATTTTGGTAGATGTGTCTGTTGGTGGACAACATACTTTCCTGCCTGCCAGTGAGACACATTGATGACACCAAGTCATCAAACTCCAATTGTTCTGCACCAACCTTCATCTGCATCCCAGTATCACCATGTATGTTCCTGCAAACTCACTAGCATCCTTCTTCATCTAACTAGTTCTCCTCTTAGCTGGTTTGTCAAGATGACAAACACACCATCTCAACTCCTCATTCTTCCTTCACTATCCCGATAGCACACCTTGTTTTCACTTGCTTATCCGGTGTGCATTTCTGATGTCATGCTCTGGAGGCTTTCTCATCTTCCACTTGTTCATCCATTGTGCATTTCTGTTCTCATGCTCTAGAGGCTTTCTCATATTCCACTTGCTCATCCGTTCATCTGGTCTCTGCATTCAATCACCTGCCTATCTCAGGGAATCATTTTGCCGGTACAAGTGTGACTTTACCGAGTGGAGGATACATCTTCAACTTGACATATGTTCCAGTATCTTTCCATATGTTAGCTTGCTCATAGAAGCATCATACATTGTCAACTGATCCCTTAACCTGTGATAGCTTCTTCATCTGGTGGGAGTTCTGCTAGTTAACATCATACTAGAAATCCAGTGGCCTGCACAAATCACCTCTGGTGTTGATGTGATTCTAATAACATTTCGCCTCTTCATCACAATTAGCCTCCCAATATGCCTTATCTTTCATACCAGTTGTATGCATCACTATGTCAACAACCTTTTACTCATCGGTCTCTTAACTGCACCACTAGCATACTGGTACATACCGGTTCATTCTTTTGCATACTGATGGTCACCAATGACAACACATCAACTCTTCTCCTATACCGGTTATCCTACTATACCGGTTGACATCAATGATAGTAGTACCAAAAATGAATCATACCGGTTGCATTCTTCTATACCAGTTGACATCAATGACAACACATACTTCTTTTAATAAAACATCTATTACCAAATTTTATGAAGTAACTAACGTTAGGTGATCTACCATACCAGTATTCATAGGGTGTTTTATCTTTACCTCTTTTAACTAGTATCTAGTTTATTGTATAAACAACTGTGCTGATAGCTTCTCTCCAAAATGTCTTATCTACACCTCCTTGAATTAACATAGTCCTAACAGCTTCAACTACTGACCGGTTGTTCCTTTCTGCAATATCATTCTACTATGGTGTCCTTGGTGCAGATAGCCGCTTGTTGATTCCATAGTTTTCACAGTATCTAGTGAATTCCTCTGAAGTAAATTCACCACCTTGATAAGTTCTTAAGCACTTTATCTTCTTTCCACTTTCATTCTCAACCAAGGCTCATAATGCCTTAAATTTGAAAAAACCTTCTGTCTTGTCTTTCAAGAATGTGACCCACATTATCCTTGAGCAATCATCGGTAAATATCATGAAATACCGATCTCCTTGAATACTTCTAGTCCTCATTGGTCCACATAGCTCGGTATGAACCAAATCTAGCAAATGTTCAATTGAGAAAGAATTGCTCTTGAAGGTTGAGGATGTCATTTTCCCTCACTGACATCCCTTGCACAAAGCATTTACCAGTTTGTCCAACTGTGGCAAACCTCTTATTGATTTTGATTTGCCGACTCTTACAATGTTATCAAAATTCACACGACAAAGCCTTTGATGCCAAATCCAACTATCTTCAACTTTTGCAATCAAACAACTATTGACTTTAGAATTTAAGTGAAAAAGACTACCTCTAGTTTGTTTGCCGATTATAATCAGTTCACCTTTGCTTCCAAAGATCTTGCAAAATCCATTCTTGAATTCTAACAGGTAACCTTTGCCATTGAGTTGATCAACACTCAAAAGATTGTGTTTCAGACCTTCAACCCAATAGACATCATCTACACTACTCTTACCATTCAGGGAGATGGATCCTTTCCCTTTCACCATGCAGGGTGAGTTTTTCCCAAATCTCACAACACCTCCATCAAACTCTTTCAATGTAAGAAACTTACTCCGGTCACTGGTCATGTGGTGTGAACATTCACTGTCTATAATCCAATCATCTGAACTATCCAAGTGAGAGACCAATGCCTTCTAATCTGATATCTCTTCTTTGATAGCTACAAATACAATGTCCTCATTAGTATCACCCTCAGATTCATCATCTATAATGCCTCCATCCACTGCAATGAGACAATTTCTTTTACCTTTTTCTTTGAACTTCCTATATTTATGTCATTTTTCCTCATCATCTCCATTGGGATAGTTAGCAGCAATATGTCCTATCCGATTACATGCAAAACATTTCAATGGTAGTTTACCTCTGTACTTACCGATACCTTTGGGTAACCGCTTGGCCAATAATGCTTCAAGTTCCATAAGACTGTCATCATCATCTACCACTTAGCTGGATCTGGATTCATGACTATAACTAGCTTCTCCACTTTTCCTTACTGGTGGGGATGAGACTAAGGCTTTAAATGCAAATTTTGACCTTTGAACACTTCCATAAAAACCATTTAATTCAAATGCAGTTGATTTACCAATGATAGACTCAAGAGTTACCTTTGTCTTGTCAATAGATTTGAGTTCTTGAATAGCTGCAACTTTGATAGCGTAGACTGGTAGAAGGGTTGTCAACACCTTGCTAACCACAGTGGCATCCTCCACTGTACCTCTAACACTTTTGATTTCTCCAACAATCTCCTTGATTCTCTGACCATACTATTGAATTTTTTCACCTTTACCCATTGTCATGTCATCAATTTTTCCTCTGAGACTCTCTTCCTTGGAAATCTTTACATGCTTATTATCATCATAGATTTCTTCCAGTTTCTTCCAAACTTCATATGCAGTCTAAAATCCATGAACATCAACATACTCTAAATCAGACAAGGTACTGATGATGACTCCAATGTTTGGTTGTTCTCTTGTTGCTCCTTCTGATCATCTATCAAAATTCCACTAGGCAAGTTATACTTAGTAACAACTTGATCCCAATACCGACTTCCTAATCTCTTGATGTAAATCTTAATCCTATCACTCCAAATTTTGTAGTTATCTCTATTAAACTTCAAACCTTCTCTCTTCATCATTTTCTCCAAGATCTTTTCCTCAAGTTGTTAGGCTTAAACTCAAGAGGACCTGAAATGCTCTGATACCAATTGATAATATGACGAAACTATAAAGATCCGGTCAACTACTAAGAGGTGGGGGGGGGTGAATCAGTAGATAGAAAATAAACTAAACTTTCACCAAACAAACTTTCAACTCTGAATCAACTCATAAAGTATACCGGTTGAGAGTTGAGACACTTAGACAAATCTGCAACTGCACTGTTAAACTTTACCATTTGTCCTAATACTCAGTGACACAATGTAACAGATCTTGAAACTTAAATACAATTTGAAAAAACCTTAAATCACTTTACTAATATCAGTAAAAACATGTTTCAGATCATTCAAATATATCTATGCAGATTTACCAGTCATTCAAATCAACCATATAAAAAACACATCCACAAAATCATTCACCACTTGACACAATGATTTTTCAGGTGGAAACCCAAATGGGAAAAACCACGATGGGGATGAATACCCACAAATATTTTGAACTCTTTTGAAGTTCACCTTGTTAGGAGCCAAACCTTGTTAGAAGTTTATACAATAATGCCCTGTTAGGAAAAAATCCAGTTAAGGACCACCCGGTTAAGGGATTGACTAAAAATACCCTATTAAATGCAATACCTTGTTAAAGGTAACCTCAGTGGAGAATTTCAAATCCAAGCTATTGGATCACCTGGTTAGAGGATTTCAACAACAAGCCTGTTAAGTCTTACCCGGTTAAGGGATTTAACTATTGTAATGGTTAGAGAACAATAGGTTCTTGACTGATCTGGAAATAGCTCTTCCTTGCTTAATCAAATCCTTTATCGCTCCTATTTGCCTTCACAACATTCTGCAGACACACCTCCTAGTTTGACAACAATCACTTCCACACTTAAAGAAATTTCAAACACTTCATTGAAACAAATCATCGACCTTATAAGAAAATACATTAGGTTGGTAACACAACACAAAACCTACAAATTTCATAGAGATTACAAACATATCGGTTCAATCTTGACTGTTAGATTACATGCAATCAACATTACATTCTTGTAGGCATCTTCAACCGTTCCTGGATCACTACACATTGAATCTATAACTCATCACATGTTTGTCACTTCATACTATGCATTTGATAGTTCCCAAGATAAATAGTTATCTCTTACACACCAAATCCATTTCAAAACTCATCACGTGCAACATGCTTATGTGGCATCTTCATCACCGATCATCCTTCCATCATAGATCATCACAACCGATTGCCAAACTTCATCGGTTAGGGTTCTGCATCTCAACTGGTTAGGGTTACTGGTTGATGTTCATTGAATCAGTACCAATTGCTTTACTGCATCATTACCAGTAGCATTCTTGCTTCATTAGCGGTTGCAATTGACATCAATGACAACACTATACTTCTCCAATACAATCTTCATGCAATGCCAATGGAGAGAGAGAGAGAGAGAGAGAGAGAGAGAGAGAGAGAGAGAGAGAGAGAGAGAGAGAGAGAGAGAGAGAGAGAGAGAGAGAGAGAGAGAGAGAGAGAGAGAGAGAGAGAGAGAGATGGGGATAGAGAGATAGGGAACGATTGAGAGATAAAAGAGGTGATAGAGACAAGTAGTAGAGAGAGAGAGTATGTTCGTGAGAGTAAGAGAAATATAGAATTAAGAAGGAGAGACATAAATAAATAGATAGAGAGAGATGGATAAAAATAGAGAGGATAGAGGAGATGTAGAGAGATAAAAATAGGGAGAGAGGGAGAGATAGGGATATATAGAGGAGAGATAGAGAATTAGATATAATGGAAAAGATGTGAGAGAAAATCGCTATGTATTTCCCAACGGTCTAAGTAGGTTATTTTGAATTGATCGAAGCAAAAAAATTATAATATTATTGTAGACACCTAAAATTGTCATGTCTAATTAAATAAATATTTTATTTATTTAATTATCTAAGCCTAATTCTTCTATTAATTAAATAAATCTTTATTTATTTAATTAATTCATTTATCCTCTTCTAGCCTTATTTCTCATTTAAATAAATACATTTACTTATTTAAATTATCTTTTTCCTAAATTAAATAAATATCTTATTTATTTAATTGATCCCTATTCCTCTATTAATTAAATAAATCTTTATTTATTTAATTAATTCATTAACCTTTTCTACTTATGAGACATGTCATTCATCTCTTAATTCATACACTCCTTACCCCTTTCATTATTTTATTATTTCCTCTACCTACCCTCTAATCATAGCCGACCTCTTTTTACACCTCTCAATCTTATCCCTCCATTTCTTATAGTATCTTCTATATATGGAGATGCTTCCTTCATTATCAAATAACTACTTGATCAATTGACTACACTACGCTTTGCACCTCCATATGCGATCCTACTTGCAACCACATTCCGTTCTTTGTTGAGCTCTTGTGCACATAAAATCTGAGAGCAAATATATCAAGCAAGATCAATGGAGATAGGAAGAATGGAGATTCAAACCCTATTGGACATGTGATGGTATAATCTTTGTGATTTCATTTGATTTGCATTGTCTTAGGTAATCTTCATATGTTATGGTGGATCTTTGTTGTTGTTAGGCTAGGGTTTTGTGGTTGAATCAATTTAGTCTTTCAACATTATTGTTATCCATTTTCCCCATATACATTTTGGCACGCTTGGTGGGACCCTTGTCCCTTTTGCATTTAACCTCCTTGTTGCAGATTTGGTGTTTTGAAGTTGATGATTTGACATTTCCGACAACATTTCGATATTTTCGTGTCTGCATACTTTCGGATCGCGTTTTTGGTTTTCTGCTGCGTCTCCACCCTCGACAGTTTTTTTTTTTTGCAAATTCCAGAAATCGCGTCTGTGATCCCTAATCGTGTCAGTGGGAATTTTAGGCGCGTCTGCATCCAGAAGCTGTGTCTGCATTCTAGAACCGTGTCTGTGTGATTTTCAGGCGTGTCTGCGTCCAAAGGTCACGTTTGTGTTTATGGTAACCGCATCTGTGTACACTTATTTTGCATTTTGGATTTTCATTGATTCAAGTTTATAGTCATTCGGTTTTTCAGATCTGGTTTATTTTGAGCTAATATATTCAGATCTAGCTAACGAAATTGGTGTAGCTTGTCTTGAAAGCAAAATCGTTTGTCGAAGGCCCCCATTTCACAAAGTCTTTTGGATCTAAAATTTACCTAACTTGTGTACTTTGCAGGAAGGGGTGATCATTTGAAACCATCCAAATTACTAATAACTCTTTGTTGCAGGACCTTGGCAAGAGTTTTGGATTTTTATTGTGTGCCTTGTTTTCATAGACTAGCAAACACTTCAATTGGTGCACTAAAATTGAATCATTGTCTTTTGTGTCTTGAGCAATAGGCTCTTTTTGTTTAATCTTTAGAGGGCTTGTCTCCCCATGTGGTCATTAGGACTACTAGTGAGGAGAGAACGACCCAAGTGGTAGCAAAAGAAAAGCCATCTTCTTCCAAATCACTATAAACAACTGTATTCATGGTGAAAACTATGGATAACGTGTGTTGATTAGTTCATACCGACACTATGTCTCCCCATAAACCCATTTGATCAAATTTATTTGATCATTTGTAGGGCATAACCCCTACCGGCTGGGAGCCTTCTGTATTTACAGAGCTGAAAGTGCCACATGTATGGCCACACGAGCAGATGCCCTTACTAGCACCTTTTTGTTTTAAAAGCCAAAATCCTTCTAGTTGTTGGGGCAAGAGGTTGGACCTCTGGTAGCGGCCCACACACATATGGTTCTTAGTAGAGATACAAAGTTTGCCACAAGGAGTTTTCGTGGGGACTGATGCTTGGCTGACCCAAGAAGTGAGTGCCGAGGGTGAAGCCAGTGAGGTCAAGCATCTAAGTATCCGCTCTAAATAGCATAGCCTCGGGGGTAAAACCTCATGTGGGATCAACAACTATTGTCTTGGCCAGCCATAAGAATTGTGCTTGACTTATTTTGAACATTCAAACATTCAAGACCAAACATTAAAACATTGTGTCTTTTGTGTCTTCAAGTGTATGCAAAACAAATTTTACATCAAACAACACATTTTTCTTTGAGTCATTTTGAGTCTAGACACTTGCAAACATTGAGTCCTCATCAACACTATGTCCTCTTGTCACAAAAAAATAGTCAAACAGTCAGATTTGGTCACAACAAAACAACTTCACAGATTGGAAAAACTTGCACAAATTTTGCAAAAACATGTCTATGTCTGACATAATAGCGTCTGTGTTGTATAACCGCGTCTGTGAAGGGTAGAAACGCATCTGTGTTATGAGAATCAACATTGCATTTACAAAATCTCAGAAACATGTCTGTGTTAAATAGAACCACGTCCGTGTCAAGAAATCACGTCTGTGCAGTATATAGGCGCATCTATGTTCAGAATTGAAAAAACTTTTACAGTCCAACAAACAAACACAGTCAGTTTTGGAATTCTTGAGCTTCCTAGGTTATTTCTCCAGGGTTTCATCTAGCATTCAACCTGTCTTTGGGTCTCACACAGTCCATCATTTCTTTACACCTTACATTACATTCACATTTGTCTAAACTTGAGTCAAAAGGTCACTTGCTTGTCCTCATCATACTTTGTCAACACACTACATACAACAACATTTTTCTAAGTGGTCCCTCATCAAGGTTTATCACCTTTGGGTCTCATTTGGTCTTACTTAGAGTCAAGGTCAACTTACCTCATCAAGAGAAACTATCCTCTCTTTGAAAGCCACACCTACTCTACTACATACATACTTGGTCTCACATTTTGGACATTGCAAGTACACCTCAGATTCATTTACATTTCATCCAACTCTTGGTCTTCCATACTCTTTTCCATTTCATCTAGTCTCACACATCTTGGTATATATGTAGTTCATGGTTGAAACCCGTTCCCAAAAATCTAGGAGAGAAGCTAAAGAGGCTCAAGAGTCCGCAAACATGAGCTCCTATGAGTATGACAATGATATCTTTTTCAATTCTGATCATACTACATTACTTGACATGGATGCCTATAGAAACATTCCAAATGTTGAGCACATGGACACTACAAACAACAATGATCCACACAATGACAATATGGACAACATTTCAGTACATTAAGCAGAAGTGGAAGACACCATTATGAATCCTCATTTTAATCGATTGGTTGAGGAAATAATGAGGAGAGATAGACAATACTTTCTACAAGTGATGGCACAAAGTGGAATTGAGATCCCTCATGATTTTGACATGTCTCAAATAATGGAAAATTGACCTTTGCAACAAACTCACTCCAACATGGATCAAAGGAGGCCTAATAGTGGAGGCAATAGAGGACCACATATGGTGCCTGAATCACCATCATCTTTGTTTCAAAAACCAGAGGTCCCATACACACATGGTCAAGCATATGATACTCAACTTCGCAGACCATTATGGAGGTCTTATGCAGAAAAATATGCTCAATCACATACCAATGCTAAGGATCAACCACCAAAGCAATTGGATATTCAAAGGCATGCTCAAAATTTGGACACAAGGAAACCCCATGTCAAATTTGGGGACAACACACTAGAACAAACTAATGACATGCTTGTAGAGTATGGTATACATGGACAAAGTAGATATTTCATTCCTCAACATGAATCTATACCAAGTGGTCCATATACGCAACATCATTATAGACCTCCTCCATATGAACATGTGTATGATCAATATAATCCATATATGCAACATGCTCCTCCTCCAATTGGTGCCTCAAGCATGGGGTATGGTCCAAGAAGTCAATCTCCACCTAAGTGCAATTTGGAGCAACAAATCAGGGACTTACAAAAGAAAATGGAGCCAACATACACAATGAGAGACATATGTCCTTATCCATTTGACAAAAGCATTCCAATGCCTCCATTTCCTACACACTTTGTGACGCCTAAGTTTGATAAGTATAGAGGAAAAGGAGATCCTAAGGCACACATAAGACAATTTTTCACAGCTTGCATTGAGGTAGCAGCAGAAGAGACATATTTGATGAGATTATTCCCATAGAGCCTAGGCGATCAAGCTATGGAATGGTTCTCCCAACTTCCACCTAGAATTAAGTCATGGGGTGACTTAGCAGAGGCATTTATCCAACATTTCTCCTACAACATAGAGACAGACATATCAGTCACTACTTTGTGCAACACCAAGCAAAAAGAGGGAGAGTCTTTTGCATCATTTTTACAAAGATGGAGGAATCTAGCCAGTAGATGCTCTTGTGAAATTCCACAAAAACAAATGGTAGAGATGTTCACCCAAAATGTTAACAAAGACATTGGCTATGATCTAAGGAAAGCTTGTTTGTCTACCTTCAAGGACGTCATTGAAAAAGGATTAGCGACAGAAAAGGTCCTAATTGAGCAAGGCATCATCAAAATATTCAAAGAAAACAAAGATGACTTTAAAGGAAAAGATAAGACAAGATTTTGGAATAAAAAAAAGAACATAGTCAATGATGGTGTTGTTGACACCAATTCAGTATGACCCAAAATCATTTTTTTCGGATCAAGCTCTACAAACAATCAGGTGAATACTCAGACAACTTCCAAATCACGAAGGAAGTACACTCCATTGGGAGAACCACTTGAGTCAGTTTTCAAAAAGCTAGTGGCAAACAAGGTAATCACTATTCCAGATTTTCCTCCATATGAGCCAAAGGTGAAACCAAATTGGTGGAATGATGATGAATATTGTGAATTCCATAAAAGCAAGAGTCATAAAATAGGAAATTGTCACTGACTGAAGAACATCATACAAGATCTCATTGATAGAGGTGACATTGAGATTGAAGGACACTCAGCCAATCAAGAACATGAAATGTTTAAGGAACCATTCCCAAAGCATGACAAGGGAAAAGCTGCAGCCACAGATGATTAGACCAACTATACTAGAGCGTCCTATAACTATGATTCAACTATCAATCACATCTCGATGGATAATTATGTCTCTACCATTATCATCAAGGACAAAAATCCTAAGAATTCTACCCAGAGACCCAAGATTGTCCTAAAAGGAATTGGATCTTCTTCCAAACCTACCTCTGAATGTCATGTTACAACCCATCAAGGTAAATTCACTTTGCAAGGTGCTCTAGCTAAAAATACCGCTTCTTCATCAACCAAGCCTGAGTATGGCCTTGTAGAACAGTTAGGAAAAACACCTGCGCTTATTTCCATCCTTGAGCTTTTACTCATATCCCCCGCACATAAAGCTATTCTTGACAAAATCTTGAGAGAAACTGCTGTTCCTATTGATCTGAACGTGGACCAGTTTCAAGCCATGGTGGGATACCTTTCCATTCCACACTCCCTTACATTCACAGAAGCCGATGATGACTCCATAAGTCAGCCACATAATGCACCATTACACATTGAAGCTTGCATACACAAACATCACATAAAACGAGTCCTGATAGATGGAGGAGCGGGTCTAAACATTTGTACATTGAGCACTATTAAACAATTGGGATATTCTGACAAAGCTATGAATTCTACAAACAAAATTACCATCAAAGTATATGATGATGAAGAGCATTCATCCAAGGGCACAGTCACCTTACCTCTCAGAGTTGGCCCAGTTACAAAGGATGTGGTTTGTCAAGTACTTGATCTTGATCTCACATATAACATATTGCTAGGACGTCCTTGGATTCATGAAATGAGGGCAGTCCCGTCTACATATCACCAATGCATTAAGTTTCCTCACAATGGAGTTGAAATAATAGTTAATGGTGATCCTAATCCATTCATATATTGCAATAACTTGAGACCAAAAACCGAGACCATCATTCTCAGTAATCGTGAAGTTGTTCCTTCTTCTACATACATTGATCCCGAGTCATTAAAACCTTCGACATCAAAACAAGGTGAACTTAAGGGAAAATTCCAGGACAAAGGCATGGGTGAATACATTTTGAATCAGACCATGTACTTACAACAAGTCATGAGTTTACCAAAATAATATGGAAGACCACATCCTAATAAGCAGGTATCTATCATTATACTCAAATGGGACCCAACTATCTTTCAAAGGTGGGGTGAATTGGAAGAGGAAGACTTATACAAAATGCTTTACAAAGACCTTGAAAATGATACACAAGATCACATCAGTATACCATGTGAGAAGTATGGCAAAGGGTTCAAGATTCTACAAAAAATTGGGTATGATGGCAAAAGCCCTCTTGAGTTAAGAAAGGAAGGCATCATTGAACCTTTACAACCTAAATTGACATTAAAAAAGGAACGCTCGAAGGGACTTGGTTTTGTGACTTCCAAGGTCCACACTCAAAAGACAGAAGAAGCATTACAAATCAAAGATGCCAAAATTCAACAAGAAACCCGCTATTCCACAGACTCCAATGAATGGGAATGGGGTTCAGAAAAATCCTCTAGTGACTATGAGCTCACCGAGACATTTAGAGAACCAGATGAACCCACAGAAGAAGAGGAATTTTATGAAAAATTCAAAGTTGGTCAAGAAACAACCCCTGAGGATTCCACACAGTCCTTGTCTATAGGTCCTAGGTTGAAATCACATAGAATGAGAGCACCTGTCCCAGAATGTGCTACTAGTGATGATAGTTTGGATTGGTTCACGATCGAGACTGATGAGGAGAGTGCCAATGATGACCTCGATAACTACCTCGACATACTGGAATATAACTGCATCTTCACTCTTAGCCCCGCTAACTTCGAAGACATCAAAGGCCTTCCCCTTGTCCACCACCAACTTATTAACTAGGATCATGAAGGACCTACACAGTTTGACACATTCCAAAATGATGAAGCTTTTATTGACTATCTTGGCATATGAGATGATCTTCCCCTTGGAGACCATAAAGTGGGATACACTATATAACTCAATAGTGTGACATATTTCGGTGAGGGTGTCGGGCCTTCTAGTCGCAAAAATATAAAAATAAAAACAAACCAAGGGTCTTATGGTGAAAACCACACTGTGGCGCTGTCTGACCCCAAAAAAGTAAAAAGAAAGGATGTATCTGAGGGCGAAAACCTCTCTGAGGCACCTGAAGATGGAAGGCTCGACTTTCTCCCAGCATCATATGAGGAAAAGTCATCCATGTTGGTAGAGGAGACTATCAAAACAAACATTGGTACAGAAGACGCTCCACACAACATATTCTTGGCTCAATCTTTGACAAAGTCAGAAAGTTCAAAATTCATAAGTTTCTTCACGGAACGACAAATCAACTTTGCATGGTCATACGTTGATATGCTTGGATTGGATCTGGATTTGGTAATGCACCATTTGACAGTTAAACCAAGGGCAAAACCAATGAAACAAAAATTAAGAAAGATGCATCCACAAGTGGCATTACTAGTCAAAACAAAGCTTGAGAAATTATTGGATGTGGGATTCATACACCCAATTGATTATCCTGAATGGATCTCCAACTTAGTGCCTATCAGTAAACTAGATCGTAGCATCAGAATATGTATAGATTTCAGAGACATCAACAAAGCTTGTCCTAAGGATGATTTTTCGTTACCAAATATTGACTTGATTATTGATCTCACAGCAGGTCATGCGATGTTATCCTTGATGGATGGATTCTTTGGTTACAATCAAATAAAAATTGCATCCGAAGACCAACAAAACAACATTCACTTGTCCTTGGGGAACCTTCTGCTAGAATGTCATGCCCTTTGGGCTAAAAAATGTAGGCTCTACATATCAAAGAGCCATGACTACTATCTTTCATGATCTCATGCACGTTACTGTGGAAGATTATGTTGACGACCTCTTGGGAAAATCAGTAGATATAGATACACATTTGGACATACTTTCAGTCGTCTTTGATCGGTTGGAAAAATACAAAGTAAGATTAAACCCCAAGAAATGTGTCTTTGGAGTAACCTCCGGGAAGCTCCTAGGATTCATTGTATCAAAAAGAGGAATCGAAGCCGATCCAACAAAAGTCAAGGCCATCCTAGAGATGCAACCACCATGAAACATCAATCAACTTTGATCTTTACAAGGGAGACTTCAGTCCATACGAAGATTCATAGCACAACTTGCAGATAAATGTAATCCCTTTCAGCACTTGCTACATAAAAACATCAAATTCAAATGGGATGATAACTATCAATAGGCTTTCCAAATACTCAAAGATTATCTTCTGAATCCACCAATTTTGATGCCACCAATTCCAGACTAGCCTTTATTACTATACATATCAGCTACTTCAACAACATTGGGGGCACTCTTAGCACAACAAGCTGCTGAGGGCAAAGAAAAGGCAGTATACTATATCAGTCGCACATTGGTGGGATATGAGCTAAACTACACACCAATTGAGCACGCATGTCTCGCTGTGGTCTTTGCTTCACAGAAATTATGACATTACATGCTAACTCATAAGACTAAGTTGGTTGCAAGGATCGATCCATGAAATGCCTTCTCAATAAAGCAACGCTTACTGGGCAACTAGCCAAATGGGTGATGCTCCTGAGTGAATTCGATATCGATTATGTGGACAGAAAAGCAATAAAAGGACAAGCTATCGTAGATCAGTTAGCAGATGCTCCCAAGATAGATGATGTTCCTCTACCTTCAGAATTTCCAAATGAATCCATTTTAACATTGTCACATGCAAAACCATGGCAATTATACTTTGACGGCTCATACACACAGCATGGGGTAGGAGCTGGCATCCTCTTCATAACTCCTTAGGGGGATTCCATACCAAAATCATACCGCTTATCATTTCCTTGCACTAATAACATAGTGGAATATGAGGCATTAACAACAGGATTACGGATTGCTGTTTAGTGGAAGATCCAGGAACTTCGTGTTTTTGGGGACTTTCAACTTGTAATCCATCAAACAACAGATAACTACCAAACAAAGGATGAGAAATTAATGCCTTACAAAAGAATGGTAGATGACCTGAAACAACATTTCACAAAGATAGACTTTCAACAAATACCAAGAGAGCAGAATCAAGCCGCAGATGCCATGGCTACAATTGCTTCAGTGATCGATCTACCTCCGAATGAGACCCGCTATGAGTTCTTGGTGGATAACCTTTTGGTTCCTTCATATGAAATCACTCCTACTGAGATAATATGTGTCGTCGGTCCTGAGTCCCAGTTATACGGTTCCATTTTCACATACCTTTGTGACAATACCCTACCTCCTGATCTATCCAATAACCAACATCGCACTTTCATTCGCCAATCTTCTCGGTACATCATTTTAGCCGATATCCTATACCATCGAGGTCTAAATGGCACTCTTCTTAGATGTTTGGAAAGCGATGAAGCTCAGATTGCGTTACGTGAAGTACATGAAGGGATATGTGGTCCACATTCAAGTGGTCCTACCTTAGCCAAGAAACTCATCAAGACTAGATATTACTGGCCCAATATGGAAAAAGACTCATATTAGTTTGTCAGGAAATGTAAGCAATGTCAACATCATGGAGACCTCATCCATGCGCCAGCACAAGAACTTCAACCAATTATGACTCCTTGGCCTTTTTGTCAGTGGGGACTCGATCTCATAGGCAAGATTCACCCTCCTTCTTCCAACGGTCATAAATTCATTATCACTGCCACAAAGTATTTCACAAAATGGATTGAAGCCATGCCTCTCACACAAGTCACTGGAAAACAAATTGCTACCTTCATTCTCAATTATATCATTTGTCGATATGGTATTCCTATTTCTATTATCACCGATAATGGGCGTCCCTTCAAAAATCAGGATGTTCATGAACTCTGTGATCGCTTCCATATTTCCCATCGTTTCTCCACACCTTATTACCCTCAAGGTAACGATCAAGCTGAGGCGTCTAATAAAACAATCCTTAAAATCTTAAAAAAGATAGTCGACGACGTTGGCCGTAATTGGCATATCCAACTTAATCCTGCACTTTGGGCCTACCGCACAAGTGTTCGCACACCTACAGGAGCTACACCCTATTCACTTGTCTACGGTGCTGAAGCCATCTTGCCTATTGAGGTCGAGCTACCCTCTTTACGAGTCTCCTTGCAAAACATCATCAGTAATGAAGACTATAGGGTCTCTCGCTTACAAGAACTTGAACTATTGGATGAATGAAGACAAACTGCTTTTAATCATCTCAAGGCTTATCAACAACGAATGAGTCGCAACTACAATCACAAAGTCAAGCCTCGCACATTTGAGGTAGGTGATTTGGTTCTCAGAGAAAACCCCAAAAATTAGCAAGATAGAGAGAAGAAGGGCAAGTTCAAACCAAACTGGCTTGGTCCTTACATCATTACAACAACATATGGATCTGGTGCATATCAGCTCTCAACCATAGAGGGTGAACCTTTAGAGGATCCTATCAATAGCATGCACCTTCACAGGTTTTACACATAGCTCTTCAGAGTATCCTAATTCAAAAATACAAAAAAATCATAAAACAAAAAATCGTTACTTGGTGAAAACCTGGCAAACAGGCACCTTGTGACACAAAAAAACATTGAAAAAATAAAATCAAAATCAAAAAAATCAAAAATCAAAATTAAAAAAAAATTGAAAAATAGAAAAAACATTTCGTCCAATGGTGAAAACCACTTCGGTGGTGCCCTGGGCAAGTACCATGGTGAAAACTGGGTCACCAACGCCATGTGTAGAGACATTGCTCCTCCCTCCTTCAGGATTCTCTTTCATCACTTCACTTTGCACACACTCACGACCAATTCATCCATAATAAACATACCCATTCCCATCATGGCTTGCTATTGATCTACCCATGATTGGTTAGTCATCCTTAATAACCTCCCTTTTCATCCCTTTCCATCCATAATAAATCAGCTCCTATCTATGGCTAAGGCAAATCCTATGTCTAGTAATGGGTGTGGAACTAAGAGCATCACATGTTCTGAGGAGTACAATTTCTTTCAGTTTCTTCAGTCTAGCCGCGCACAATCCACAATAAAACAACATTTGCATCGCCGATCCACAATAAAGTTTCATCTTCTCTGCAATAAAGTATCAGTTTCATGGATTCAGTTAGTTTCAGATGAGACACAACAACAACAATGGGCTTCAACAAATCAAATCTTTCAACAGACTTAGACAACATATGGTTCTGTGCTATCTATCCTTTTTGTGAAAGTAAACATTGTGACCACAATCAAATAAGACTTATATAAGTGACAAGAGACACTAAACTAGATGACTACAGTGGACGTTGGTGTCGAGTCTTGGTTTTCTTTTGATTTTATCTTTTGGTGACATGTCTTTTAGCTTTTCCAAGATGTCTTTGACTAGAAAGGCGAGGATGGGGTATTGTCACCTATTTTTCTTTTGTTGTCTATGGATTGTCTCTTAGTAGTGCTATGACTTGTCCAAGGATATGAGGACACTGTGAGTCTAGTATGAACTGGGGCATTCCTTGTTTGTGACTGTCTTATCTCCATGCAAATGGGTACAATGACTTTCTGGGTCACACATATGCCTCGATTGTCATAACCTACTTGCCATAATAAAGCTCAATGATGATAACGCACAAGAAACTCTTTCACTTTCATATCTTCTATCTTCCATCCCCCTTTTCTTGATTGACTTCCATCGTCCTTCTCAAGTCCGCGTAGCCTGCTATTACATGACTGAGTATAATGACACACCAAAAATATTTGCATTTCATGTGGTTTGCACCTGCATTACCACATATAAGCATTTCATACATACATATCGGTATCACAATTGCATCACATCCTACACGCAACACATGTTAGCAATCTTACATTTTTGTCATGTAAATAGTTCTTTTGCATTATCATATTCATCTGCATTCCATACATTCACAGATTGCATTTGCATAAACATATAAAACATGAAAGAACAAAAATATTGCAGTTCATTATGTACATATTTGCATCCATATCATCACCCATCACATAGAAACATACATCATAGGAACATCTCATCACATAGGTACACATGCATATAGCTGCCGCAAAGATGAATCATCTCATATATATATATATAAAGTGTCATGATACAATGATATCAAAATCATATGGCTACAATCACCCGCAAGTGTCTACATCATCATACAAAAATGGTACAATACTGATACATAGGGAGCCCTCTAAGGCCATGATGAACTCCCTCCCTCAAAGCCACCTGGCCTCGATGGAGTCTGAGCCCTGGAAGGACCCGCCTCAGGATCATCTCTCCTGCCCCCTCTATTTGGTGGTGGTGGAGGACCCATAACCCCACCGCTGGACGCTTGTCTCCTCTGACTCCCTCCAGTGGCCGTCACTATACGTGATGGTCTCTGGAAGCTCCTGGCCCACTGATCAGCGGGCACTGCACCATAATAGAGATCCCGCTAGTAAGCGATCTCCTCCCCTGCCTGCAGGACATAGGCATATCCAACCCCTGTGTCCTCTGCTGCCTGCCTCCCAGCCCTCAGTGTTGTCTCAGCCTCAGTGTAGCACTTTATAGCCTGATCTCGCTCCCACTTAGTATCTATGAGCTACCTCTTAAGTCTATCCCTCTCCCTCTCCAAGTCTTGAATCTCATCTGCCTATCCCTGGTAGATCTCCCTCAGCTCAACCAATTCATCCTCCTCCGCCTCAGCCCCCTATACCTCTACCTGTGGCTCCCCCTGTATGGGTGCCTGTGCCTGTGCCTATCCCTGTGCCGGTACCTGTACCTGCCTCTGTCTCTGTCCCTATCCCTGCACCTGTCTAGGACCCTGTGTTGCTAGCACCTGTACTGGCAACCCACCGCGACCCCTCACCACCCGAATCAGTCTCTCCTCTCCACCCTCCCTCCGTGGAACCACCCTCCTCTCTCCAATAGCACTCCGCCTCCTCCGTCGGCCTCTGCCCCCACCATCTCCATCATCATCGTCATCTCCTCTGCCATCCCCATCTATTAGCTCTCTGGGGTCTGTCAGTAGTGGGAAGGGATGCTCAGCCCAATATGCAGTGTACTCTGCATCCATCCCTGCATCCTTGATCTCTAGCCACATATCCCATGGCAAGGAAACCATCTCCACCAACTGCATCACGACTTGATCATATGATAGTAGTGGCCCAAAATGTGCCTGGTCGCACACTGTTTGCACATACATACCTGAGCCCCGTGGCATCCACTGAATCCTGCCAAACTGTCTACCCACTTTGTCCACTAGCTGCCTCTCCAATACATAGGGCATCCGCCCAATCAAATATCTACTCTGGAAGGTGTATGGTAACTCTACTGCATCATCCTCCCACTTCTCGCACCCAAGGTATGACCTCCATATCACAGTGTCGATCTCATCCAAGACTCGACGCCAGTACTCCAATCTGCCAATTCGTGGCTGCGATGTAATCATGTCGTACAAATGCACAAAGCTGCGTCCATGCCCCCTGCCCCTGAAGTGTATAGGTCGTGTCACTAGTAGATGCTCATATGCCCACACCTATAGCAATGTAACCCCGCAGCCCAATCCAAAGGATCCATGATAAACAAACTGATGCAGCTCATAGTACAAGTGTGCCAGCACACACAGTCCCCAGGCATATCTGGTGTGCTGTGTAACCAAAGTCTCCAAGGTGCTCCCCCAGCCCACAACCAACCCTCGTGTCACCCTATCTGGACACAGGAATCCACTGATCACTCCTCCTAGCACTACTGGTAGTGCTAGTCCTGTCGCTGTCATGGTGTCCCATGCGACATGTCTTGCCCTCATATCCAGTCTTGGGTCTCGGAATACTCATCTCAGGGCATCCCTGTCTCCATCTTGATCATAGGGTACTAGCTCCCCATCGATTGGTATCCATAAAATCCTGTACACATCCTCTAGGGAGACTGTCATCTCACCCATCGGCAAATGGAACGTGCACGTCTCTGAGTGCCATCTCTCAGCTAGCACAGTCAGCAAACCCATGTTCGCCCGAAACTCAGGCACATACAGAATATGTCTCAGACCCATACCCTCAATGGTAGCTCGATCCTCGACTGTCAACTCTGGTCATAGTCTCTGTGTTGATGGGAATCTCTCCCGTGACTCTAGCATAGGCAAATACTCCTGCAGTCAAGCAAATCAATCATGTCAGTCCTAGTAACACTCATTGTTCATCACAAAGTGTTGCTTCTATCCTAGTGACACTCACTGTTCATCACAAAGTGTTGCTTCTATCCTAGTGACACTCCCTGTTCATCATAAAGTGTTGCTTCTATCCTAGTGGTACTCCCTGTTCATCACAAAGTGCTGCTCACATTTGCACTCACTGTTCATCACAAAGTGCTGCTCATATTTTAGTACTCCCCGTTCATCACAAAGTACTATGTCTTGGTACTCACTGTTCATAACAAAGTGCCTTGATCTATCCTATCCTAGGGCCTCTGCTTGAGTGAATCCTCTTGAGTAGTTTCCTAATTGGCAATGTATGTTCTATCACAGAATTATCAATCCTAGCCATATTTGCTATTCTAGTCTTCCCTAGAGGACTTTCTTGAGTGTATCCTCTCAGCAACTTATCCAATCGACAGCATATGTTCATCACAAAACTGCCGATTTGATCTAGAAGACACAAATTCACATTTCTGGACACAAACGCGCTTTCATGACATCAACGTGCTTAGAGACTGCATAAACACGCCTGCCTAGCACAGACACGCTTGAAACACATAGATGTGCCTATGCTCTGCATAGACGCACCTAAAAGACACAAATGTGCCTGCCTAGCACAAACGCGCCTGAAAAACACAGACGCGATCGCATCCCACATAGATGCCTTTTCCGACACAGATGCACCTGGCATAGACACAGACGCGCCTAGCTAGCATAGACGTGCTTGACACCAGCACAGACGCGCCTACACGTTTTGGACACTTTTTGACATTTTCCTAAAGCGTATTTATTGCACTACCTAGCATGCATTTATGACAACAATTAATACAACAAAGTACAAGGAGGTTTTGTGGTACTTACTGGCTCTCCTGCCTCTGCTGGCCTCTGAAATTGGCGAATGCGATCGAATCTGTGAACCATTGCCATCGCTACTGATTGCTGCTACTCTATCTCGCTCTGCACTCTGATCTCTTGAAGGTGTAGATGACAATGAGGATGTTTTCCCCTCGTGGTCTATTTATAGACTGCCTTAGCCTTAGTCCTAGCCCTCATTTCCCGAGTTAGTCTTCATTATCCCGTGATTCTGTCACTTTATCTGGTCAGTCCATTCTAGCCTTTCTTTCTTATCAAGAGATTGTCTGCAATCTTTTCAGACATTTTCATCCAATCTCTCAAGGGGGCATATCATTCCCATCTTGGGGCAACTTTGTATCAGTTAATCTTATCTTCTTTGAAACAACGCGACAAGCCGCATTGTCTCAAAGAGGGGCAAAATGTAGACACCTAAAATTGTCATGTCTAATTAAATAAATATTTTATTTATTTAATTATCTAAGCCTAATTCTTCTATTAATTAAATAAATCTTTATTTATTTAATTAATTCATTTATCCTCTTCTAGCCTTATTTCTCATTTAAATAAATACATTTATTTATTTAAATTATCTTTTTCCTAAATTAAATAAATATCTTATTTATTTAATTGATCCCTATTCCTCTATTAATTAAATAAATCTTTATTTATTTAATTAATTCATTAACCTTTTCTACTTATGAGACATGTCATTCATCTCTTAATTCATACACTACTTACCCCTTTCATTATTTTATTATTTCCTCTACCTACCCTCTAATCATAGTTGACCTCTTTTTACACCTCTCAATCTTATCCCTCCATTTCTTATAGTATATTCTATATAAGGAGATGCTTCCTTCATTATCAAACCCTAACTAACTACTTGATCAATTGACTACACTACACTTTGCACATTCATATGCGATCCTACTTGCAACCACATTCCATTCTTTGTTGAGCTCTTGTGCACATAAAATCTAAGAGCAAATATATCAAGCAAGATCAATGGAGATAGGAAGAATGGAGATTCAAACCCTATTGGACATGTGATGGTATAATCTTTGTGATTTCATTTGATTTGCATTGTCTTAGGTAATCTTCATATGTTATGGTGGATCTTTGTTGTTGTTAGGCTAGAGTTTTGTGGTTGAATCCATTTAGTCTTTCAACATTATTGTTATCCATTTTTCCCATATACAATTATTTTTAAAATAAATTTAGTTATTTAAATTATATAAAATATTTAATATAATAGTGATACAATATAATTGCAGTATATAAAAATATATATCATATTTTATACAAAATAAGTTCTATTATAAAATATAGTATACAATAATAAATAAATATAAGTATAATATTATTTAAAAATAAATTTATATTATATAAATTTATATTTAATTAATCATATCTAATTAACTAAGATTAAGATTAAAGAATTATTATTTTTCTTTATACTCATCAAAGTGACATAAGTAAAACAAGGGTACAACGATGTAGGATAGTGTATACTTTTAAGATTTTTAATTTTTAATTAGTAAATATTTTCTTAATGGTGGATGAGAATGGTACATTTGGATCATTTTTTAATCATTTTAAAAGATATAATTAAATATTTATCCATGATTTATTCTTTTATAACATGACAATTCCCTAGACTAGAAAAAATAAGTTAATGAAAGGAGAATAATGGCAAGCTTTGCTCCCCCTAATGACTCTCCCGCTTGAGCAATTTTGAACTCTCCTGATTCTACTGCTCCTAACAGGAATGCATCCACATCTGCTCCTTCTATTGAGGGTGGATCCCCCCTCTCTCGTGGGTGCCACTATGTGTGTTGGTGTTGGGGGTCATTTTGTTGTTGGTGTTGGCATTGCGAGTGTGGGTGTTATGGCTTCTGATGCTATTGGTACCATGGTCCCTCCAAGACCTTCCCCTTTTGTTAGTGGATGAAGCTTTGCTCGTGTGGTCAAATCTGCTACTCATCTTCCCAAGGGGACTCACCCTCTCCCTTGTGCTAAGACCTCCCCTGTGGTGGTCTATGGCCTGGAGGTTGTGGAAAATGTGGATTTCTACCAACATCGTGCGTTGGTTTGTAAATTTACTAGGTTATGGACTTCTCTCCTAGACCTCTATTGTTGGGTGAGTGATTCCTAGAAGCCCTAAGTAGTTTCTCACAACATTGAGCTTTTCCCTTGTGCTAAGGGTTTTTTCATTACTTCCTTTGCTTCTTCTCATGATCATGATTTGATACTAGGAAAGTTGTGGACTTGGGGTGTTCACTATCTCTTCATCATGTTAGGATTCCCACAGATACTGAGAGGGTGGGTGAATCAGTATCTAATCGGTTTAATGAATTTCTTAACTTAAAACATGTAGAATAGATTAAAACTGTGTACCAGTAAACAGAAAGTAATACAATAAACAGAGACAAAAACAACCACATGAAAAACACACCATAACACAGTAGTTTAACGAGGAAACCCGATGTGGGAAAAAACTCAGTTGGATTTGTGACCCACAATATTCACTTACTGACCAATAAGAGAATATTATTGCTACAAGAGGGGCCTGCACATGTAGGAAGGCCAAGTGCCTAGAGCTCACTGCTCAATTACAAAATGGGAAGTCTCATTGACTTACAAAATGGATTATACAAATCCAATGTGATGTACTACTTCAAAATAGCATCTAGTATGCTAGATCTAGTACCGGTTTATAACTTTGCTTCTTACATAACCCCTTAACCTATAATTCACATAATAGGTCTGCCTTAATTCGCCTAATTACATTCCTCATGCTTACATAATTATTCCTACAATGTTCTATAATGAACTCTCTTATATAAGAGTCATTTTACAACTTGCCAAGTCGACTTACAATGATTTTACAATAATAAACAAAATATATTATCAACAAAATTCCTGTCGGCTTTTGTGCCGGTATGCTTCCTTTCACTGTCGGTGCTGGTGGTCTATGTGCTGGTGTAGAATCTGATCTTGCTAGTGCCGGTGGATTGCCTTGCTAGTGTCATAGGATTGTAAGGTTTCCATCAATGACAAAACCTTCAATCACCTACAATGTCTCATTGGAGTGTGCATTTGCCAACAATCTCTTCCTTTGGCATTGATGACAACACTCATGAGAAAAATCCAAAAACTGTAACAAAAAATTGAAGTCCAAAAATGTGTACCAAAAGAATATGTGAACCTCCCCTGAGTAGATGAGTCTTTTGCTGATTATTTTTCTCATACCACTACTCCCCCTTTGGCATCAATGACAAAGGTTGTGAAGGTGTCAATAGAGTGTGGTTTCCTGTCTCAACCTTGTAACCGGTTGGTTACAATTTGAAAAAGATCCGCCAAAACCAAATTCAGGCTTTCAAGAAACTTTTTGCTATCTTTTATTGCTACCTCTATCCTTTGAACTGTACCGGTGAGGTGTTGCATTTTCTCTGTCGGTGTTTTCTGTCCTTGTACAAATGCATCAGATATTTCTTTCCTTAAGGATGCGAGGTAGTCCAATTTTGGACTTAGTCTCCATTTAAGATCCTTAGCCTTACTTTTTAATCTCTCCTTTTCTCTTTCCAGTTTTAGTAGTTCTTCCTCAAAACCTGTTATCTTCCGCTCAAAAACTGATAATGAATCAGATGAATTAATGAAATTGTCAGCTAGTTTATTAATTTCTTCCTGTATCTTGCTCATTTTCTTGTCTATGTCAACTATCAAAAAGTTAGTCTTCCAAGTGTCTCTGTACAAAGTTTTGAATTCCTTTAATGTGCTACACAGTTTCGGTAGAAGTGTGTCAAACTGCCTTGTACACTTCTTTATTTGTTCCTCAAAGAATTTCTATTTTTCTTTTTCTAACCTCTCCTTGAATGCTTCCTCTTTTATTTTTTCAACTGTCATAGTGTTGTCAGTAATATACTTAGACAAAGTGTCAAGTTGACTCAAAGAATCCTTATTACCTACGTAACATTTTGGAGCTATCATCTTTAAAATTGAAATTGTATCATCTATAGCTTCGTATGCCTGTGAGATACAATTTGTTATTTTCTTTATGGAGTCTAAAAGAACTTTAGTTAATTTTATGATTTGAATCCTGCAGTTGAAGAGACAACACTCTGAATTCTGCTGGTGGGAGTAGTATCCTTGCTTGTTGTAACCTCTGATAGGTCAGTTTGTGTTTCCATTTCCTTAAGCAATGGTTTGTCTTGCTCAGTTGTTGCTGGTGGCACTGACTCTATATTGACCTGTTGCTATGCTAGAGCCTGTTGCTCTGTTTGTTGATCAGCCTGTTGCTCTGCTTGTTGTTCTGTGATACCATCTACCAATTTTCCTTCTGTGTTATCTATTACCAGTGGCTCACTAGCCATATCTATCTTACAAGTTGTGTCCTTATCTACCACAATGTTAACTTTCTGAGTATCAATATCAACTATGTATAATACCTCAGAATTAGGATTTGTATCCTCTTGTGGTATATCCATACTCTCATTAGCCGGTTGATCTTCATTTGTTGCTATCGGTGGAGTATCTAGAGGCGGTGGGGGTAGATTATCTATTATTTTAATTCTCGGAGGTCCACCAATCTTGCCTTTTCCCTTATCCTTGTCTTTCTGATATACTTTGATTGGTTTGGGGTTTCTATATTCTTCCTGCTTTTCTTTCTCTACAAGGAATATATCCCATCCATTTGCAGTTTCCTCTTCAACCTCATTTACTCTACCAACCGTTAGTGCAATATGCCGGTGTGCAGTGGAGAATACTGACCGGTTAGCTTCAGATATCAAATCATCTATTTCCTTTGGTGAGTTTACAGGATAAACAACAAGTAGTTTTTCCACTTTTATTTTCTTGTCAAGCTTTACAACAACTTGCCTTCTTGCTTCAAGTCTTTTAAATAGTTTAGCTGGTAATTCATCCACAACTTGCATCAAGAATTTCTTGTAGATATCCAAGTGTAGAATTACACCGTTTTCAACTTTTTCTTTGTCATCAACTGATAGTGAATCATATAATTTGTTGATGTTCTTTAGCTTTCCTTCCTCTGTTATTTCATCCAATAGTCTGTCAATTAGAGCAATATTTTGTTGAGTCCTTTTCTTTGGTGTTAACTTTTTCTTCTTAGGAGTTATTTTCTTAGCCAGGGGCCTCACTGCCTGTTGTTTTTGTCTGGTTCTTCTAGGTGAAGGTGTAGTTACCGGTGAAGGTTCTCTTTTCCTTACAACTCTTTTAAATGTGGCTAGCATATCACTCTTTGAAGAAGTTGCTACTGGTGAAAGGTGAGTTTCAAGCTGTAGTGCTTCTAACTCATCTTCAGTGATACCGGTTTGTTTGAGTACATCTTCTTTGATAGCCTTAGCCCACCTTGATCCTCTTCTCACTGTTTCTTCTACCTTCTTTACTCTTTTCTTAGATTGGATTTGATTTTGAATGGTTTGAGCACTGCCAAATACCTCTTCCTTAGGTTCCTTGGGTGCTTCCAGAAGGGCTTTTGCATATGTTTCAATTATGTGATCAACTATTTCATAACCCATCTCAGTAACCCAAATTGTTCTGGGGATAAATGCCTCCATCCAGATCTCATCCTTCTTAATGACAAAACATATTTCATCCTTATATTTATTTACAATTTCTTGTGATAGTCTGATTCTAGTGTTCATCCGAGCCTTCAATGCTTGAAAGTATAATATTCTTTTCTTTGTTTTCACCCATGTTGTTCAATAAGTCAGACAATTGTTTGCCTACCAGTATGTCAAAACCAAGATTTTTGTTACCTATACTGGGCACCTGTTTTGTTATATGTAGAATTAAACAGATAAGTAAATTACCAAATCTAAATGTCCTCTTTTTGTCCTTCTTAATCTTTCCCAGGTTGTCAATAAGTTCATCCTTCAGCCATTCACACACATCAATTTTCACATTATCCTTAATCATATCATAAGCACTTTTTATGCATAAGCTAGAAACTAAATTTAGCTTGTTTGCATGTGTGGTTTTATAGCCTAGAATCATGTTGATGAATCTGACATTGATGTCGGTTACATCATTCACTCTTAAAGACCTCTTGTTAGATGTTGCACCTGTTAGGTTCATGACTAGGTCTTTTGAGACCTTCTTTGTCTTGTCAGGTCTGTTACCGGTGGAGGGTAACCCTATTACAACTTTTACAACCTCCTTACTAATTTTGTGAACTGAATCTAGCCAAAAGAATGCACCATGTACCCTGCTCAATACTATCCATATAAATTCCTTAGGGAAATCCGGAATGCTAAGAATTTCAGTGAATCCTAGGGTTTCAATTATTTTGTGTTCAGGTTTCACATTACCAGAATTATCACATATGATAGTCTTGTACATGTTCTTAATTTATTCATCACCTAATTCTTCTATGTGGCAATGAATATACATTCTAGGGTCTTCTGCAAAAACTACTCCTTTAGGGATTTGAGAAAATGCACCAGCATTATCATCCTTCTTTGCTATTTCTGGAACTAATTGAAATATGGTCCTAAGGCATTTGATTACTTCAACTACGGTAGGGTTTGCTATGAATTTAGGTACAAAAGAAGATGCCATGATTATAAATACCTTTTTCTACCTTTGGAAAGATTGATTGCTGAATTGCTTTGCTTCTTGCTCGAAAATGCCTTAGCTTTGGAAATTCCGTGCTCTTCGAATGTTTGAATGCTCGGTGAAGTAAAATGGAGCCAAAAACACTGATTTATAATGTTAATTTGCCAACTACCACATTTAATGCATGCCGGTTAAGTAATCACTTAACTTTATTTGCCGGTATATAAGTAATTTCAACTTCTTACCATCAACCGAGGGAATAATAGCATATTTCACATTTGATTGCCAAACCCTCAAAGTAATTTTCTTCAATTAGATGAAGAGACTCCTATCGGTGGAGTACTACTCTGTTTTGTCAGTGGAGGAGTATTCCTGTCAACATTCAGTTCTGATTTCCTGATCCATTGTTTTGAAAATTCATGCTTATTTTCTTCAACTTTTTCTTTTCCTTTCAAACTAGGACCTTTGTTGTTTACTGGTGAGGACTTGCTTCTACAAAATTTAGCAATATTTCCAATTTTGTTACATGCATAACAAGTCACATTATTTTTCTGAATAGCCTTTCCATATCCTATGCCGGTTTGTGTTCTGCATTGATTATATAAGTGTCCAAATTTTCCACAAATATAACATCTCACATTCATTCTGCAATTTTTAGAATTATGACCAACTTTGTTGCATTTTGAACAATGACCGGTGGGTGTATTGGTATTCTGATAATTTCTAGATCTACATTGATTTTCTCTATGACCATACTTGTTACAGTTAAAGCATTTTTCATTGAATTTATAAGCAGTAGGTTATCTTATGGGTTTGCTATGATCCTGTGTGTTTGTAGTATCGGAGCTTTCACCAACTTCAAAGCCAAGTTCACAATTGTCACCATTAGGTTTCTGATTCTTCAACAAGTCACCAAGTTCTTCTGAGCTTTTCTTGAATTTCTCTTTGTACTGATTTGCAGTATCCAGTTCTCTTTCTAAGATATCTTTTTGCCTCATAAGTTCATTGGAGTCATTCTGTGTATGCATCAGATCTGTCTTCAACAAATCATTTTCATAGCTAAGTCTTGTGTTCTCATTTGTTGCATCACTTAGTCTTCTAGTCAAATCTTCTTCATTCTTCTTTCTATCTTCAATTTCCTTACAAAATCTCATAGTCATATCCTGCATCTCATTCTTTATTGTCATGTTTTCTTGTTTCAACTTGTTTATCTGATCATTAAGAGTTTCCTTTTCATCATTCTCATTTTGCATCTTTTCACAAAGTTCTCTTCTCTTATTTATCGCAATGGTAAAATTCTCTTAAAGTGCTTGAATAATATCCCGAGCTGCCTTTAGATCATCTTCAAGTTTGATATTTTTCAATTTTTCTGTATCATAGTCTAAGAGAGCTGCTTCTAATTGCTTCATCAAATTTTCCATCTCTACCGGTGTCAAGATCTTCCTCAAGCTGTTAGGCTTCTAAAAATAGAGGACCAAGATCTGATACCAATTGTTAGGATTCCCACAGATACTGAGAGGGTGGGTGAATCAGTATCTAATCGGTTTAATGAATTTCTTAACTCAAAACATGTAGAACAAATTAAAACTGTGTACCGGTAAACAGAAAGTAATGCAATAAATAGAGACAAAAACACACCATAACATAGTGGTTTAACGAGGAAACCTGGTGTGGGAAAAACCTCGGTGGGATTTGTGACCCACAATATTCACTTACTAGCCAATAAGAGAATATTATTGCTACAAGAGGGGCCTGCACATGCAGGAAGGCCAAGTGCCTAGAGCTCATTGCTCAATTACAAAATGGGAAGTCTCATTGACTTACAAAATGGATTATACAAATCCAATGTGATGTACTGCTTCAAAATAGCATCTACTATGCCAGATCTAGTACCGGTTTATAACTCTGCTTCTTACATAACCCCTTAACCTATAATTCACATAATAGGTCTGCCTTAATTCGCCTAATTACATTCCTCATGCTTACATAATTATTCTTGCAATGTTCTACAATGAACTCTCTTATATAGGAGTCATTTTACAACTTGCCAAGTCGGCTTACAATGATTTTACAATAATAAACAAAATATATTATCAACAAAATTCCTGTCGGCTTCTATGCAGGTATGCTTCCTTTCACTGTCAGTGTCGGTGGTCTGTGTGCCGGTGTAGAATTTGATCTTGCTAGTGTCGGTGGATTGCCTTGTCGGTGTCATAGGATTGTAAGGTTGCCATCAATGACAAAACCTTCAATCACCTACAATTTCTCATTGGAGTGTGCATTTTCCAACACATCAAACCCTGTACAACCTCCTTCAACCCTCTTACCGAACCACTTAATGTGCATCGAGTTTGGGTTCGCCTTCCTAATCTTCCCCTTCACTTCTAGGAGAACTCTTATTATGAGGCCATTTGTAACTCTATTAGCCAATTTTTGAAGGTTAATGATTCCACATCTTCCATGGGTCATTTGACCTTTTCCCTCAATCTGATTGATATTCACATATCTATGCCTCTCCCTGAGGATGTGGTTCTTATGGTGGGACATAGGCCTTGGAATCGATAGTTGGATTATGAAGGCATCTCCTTTTGCTATTGGTGATGCTTCTCAGCGAGTCTCTTAGCTTCAGATTATTCTCTCTCTCACCACAAAGGTACTGCTACTTGGTGGAAGGATGCTACTGCTGATCACTTGATTGTCAATGTTGCAGATTCTAATGACTCCTCTCAGGAGGGTGATTTCTCCTCTCGATATGAGGTTGTGCCTCTTACTGTTGTTGAAGCTATTGTTGATCCTCCCACTAATGGTGTCATGGCCTCCTCCATCCCAAAGACTTCTATTCCTATTGCTCCTATTCCACATCATCGCTCTGCTATTGGTGATTCTTGTTTAGATGTTGTTCTACAACAACCTATTATTGTTATGGATAGTGACCTTGCAAGGACTCCCTCACTTGATTATTCTTTTGATGTCCCTAATATTAGTATTTCCTGGACTGTAGTTGTCGTAGGTGGAAGGGGAAGTCCTCCCCCCCCCCCAAACCCCTCTATTTCAAGATGGGCCTCCCCACTCTTGAGTTGGGTTTCGGGTTGTTGCTGGTTTGACAGGCTTCTATAGTGAATTTCTAGTTTGTTGTTCTTGACTCGTTCAACCTTGTTTTGTTTTGGGTTAATACCTTTATTTTGTTGCTTTTCTTTTATCATCTACGAGTTGTTTTACTAAGGCTTAGCACCCTTGTTTTGTTGATTTCTTAATAAAAATCATGACAATTCCCCTAATAATTAAGCATTATTTAATTATATTAGATTATGAAACCATCTTTTTAATCTACACTTGAATTAAAAATTATACACTTTCAAATATACACTTTTATATTAAAAAAATAATAATCTCAATATTGAAAATAACATTATTCTAAAAATTGATCAAGACAAACCAACAATTTTGCGGAGTCGCTAAAAAAACTCTCTTGATGGCTTGCACAATGACTCTCTTGCCTCATGCCTTCATAATAACTTTCAATTTTTTTCTAACAATGTTGGCTATGAAGCTCCTCTGCCTCCCCCTCTTTTTGTGCATCTGGGTGTTTCTGCTGTTGCGGATGTGGGTGTCACCTCCCAGGCTGTAGATGTGACTTCTCATGCCCCCTTGGGTGTGGATGGATCTATGGTTGGTGCTGATGATGGTGATCCTGCTAGGGATACTACTAGTGTTGGGGCTCCCCCACCTGGACCTTTTTCCACTGTTGGTGGCCAGATATTTTCTTGTGTTGCCAGATTTGTTGCTGGTCATCCTCCCAAAGGGAAATCTTGTCCTTTCCATTGTGCCAAGACCTTCCTTGTGGTTTGTGGTTTGCATGTGGTTGAAAATGTCACTTTCTACCAACATTGTGGGTTGATGTGCAAAATTGCTGGGATTTGGCCTTTCCTCTTGGATCTACATCGTTGGGTGAGTGATTCTTGGAAGCCTTTGGTTGCTAGTAGCATTGAGATTTGCCTTTTTGCTAAGGGTTTTTAATTACTTCCTTTGCTTCTTTTGATTCTCATCACTTGGTGTTGAGAAAGTTGTGGTTTAGAGAGTTAACTCTCTCTCAATCAAACCCTAGACAACTTCTTTTAATCCTCTTACTGAACCACTCAATGTGTGTTCAATGTAGGTTCATCTTCCCAATGTTCCTCTTCATTTTTGGGATCATTCTTGTTATGATGTCATTGACAACTCTATCAGCCGCTTCTTGAAGGTTGATGATACCAATTCCTTCATGGATGATTCTACTTAAATTCTTGCATTTTATTCAACATTGACATCTCTATGCTCCTCTTTGGGTATGTGATTCTTAATGTTGGGGATAGGCCATGGAAGTAATTCTTAGATTGTGACGGCCTCCTCTTTTGTTGTCGTAGATGCTTCTCAAATTGTCACTTATCTATATATTGTTCTCTCTTGCATCTACAAATTGTTCTTTCTCACATCATAAAAGTATTGCTACTTGGCGGAAGAATGCTAATGGTGATCATTTGACTGTCGAGGATTTCAATTTTGATGATTCTTCAAATGTTGATGATGACTCCTCCCAAGATGAGGTTGTGAGTCTCACTATTGTTGTGACATCCTCTACCCCCTAGATCCTACTCCCCCTCTTATTACTAGTGTGGCCTCCTCTAGCCCTACAGTGCTTACTCCTGTTGCTCCTGTTCTGTAGAAAATATTGCTGGGGCTAACAGATCCTCTAAAGGGATTTAAAACTCCTCAAGCCCTATGGTTCTTACGCTAGTTGCTCCTATTCTACAACAACCTTCTTCTTATGTTGACACGTCCTCTAATAGGATTTCACCCCTTGATTCCACTTGTAATGATGTTCCTAACAATAGTATTGCTTGGATTGTTGTTTGTCATAGTCGTAAAGGTAATTCTCCCCCTCCCCCCCCCCATTACTCTTCCTTGAGTTGTGGGTGAGATTTCTACCCACTCTTGAGTTGGGTTCCTAGTTGTTCTACTAGTGGGTTCTTGAAGGTCTATTTGACCTTTGTTTTGCACAGTGGTCTTGTGACTTGTGGTTAATGGATTGTTTGACCTAAGTTTGTATTGGATTAACACCCTTGTTTTGTTGATTTTTTTTAGCAGCTTACAGGTTTTTTAATAAAAGACCAATACCCTTATTTTGTTGCTTTTAATATCAAAAATATTATTCTAATAATTTAAAAATTAAATATAATTTAAAATTAAAATTCCAAAAAGTTAAATCCTAAACAAAATAACACTCCATTCTTTATGAAATTAAAAAAAATTATGACATTTTGAATTAAAAAAATTGTCAAATAAATTGCTATCATATTTATTTTGTTAAAAATAAAAGCAAAACTTCATAATCACGAAAGCCAAGAAAAATCCAAATTAATAAAACCTTTCCCATCAATCACCTTGTAATAGTATTTGTCCTGCATAATACCTTTTATGTAGCTTAAAAAGAAGGCAATTCAAATTCATAAAAGATAGATACAAACTTGAATCAAAATGTATAGATTAGATGGATATAAACATATTTAAGTTTGAAAACAATGAACAATTACGATGCATTAAATCATCTTGCATTCTCAAGTCAAATGACTTGTTTTCATAAGAAACATCTTTAGCATAATAAAATTTTGGAAATTCGTTATTAAGTCTAATTTTTATATAAAATAAAATAAAATAAAATAAAATAATGGTAGATTAGATTTTGAAAAATAGTTAGTATTTAAATTATAATAATTTTTTAATGAAGTTAATATTCACATTTTTTAATAGATTGAAATTATTGAAAAAATTAATAGATGTAAAGAAAATAGGTGGTATGTTTTATTTGATCCCACTCTATGTATAGAGGTTTCTAGTTCAAATTAATAATTTTATATATTTTATCATTTGATAAACATGCCACCAACATCTTTTATCACTTGAAGAGCCACACATTGTTATATTCCTCCATCTCACTATATATATATATATGCCACCATCTTTTATCGCTTGAAGAGCCACACATTGTTATATTCCTCTCTCTCTCTCTCTCTCTCTCTCTCTATATATATATATATATATCACATTTTTGGAATACCATGTTGCCCCTTGCAAACACTCTACCTTCATTTCTAACATCTTTTATCGCTTGAAGAGCCACACATTGTTATATTCCTCTCTCTCTCTCTCTCTCTCTCTCTCTCTCTCTCTCTCTCTCTCTCTCTCTCTCTCTCTCTCTATATCTCTCTCTCTCTCTCTCTCTCTCTCTCTCTCTCTCTCTCTCTATATATATATATATATCACATTTTTGGAATACCATGTTGCCCCTTGCAAACACTCTACCTTCATTTCTAAATAAGTTGGAAATTCTATACAATATCTTATTAAATTTAAGTGTCAAATTAAGTGATGAAGAATGATAAAACCTATGTTACTATTCTTTGTCCTTAATAATAAACCAACTTCCAAAGGAAGGTAAGTTTTTTTTTAATGTTATTTTGTTCAAAAGATTTATCTAAACTTGTTCAATAAGTGCATTTTCTTCAAGTGATTTTTCGCTTTGACTTTCAACTTTTTTGTTGTTAATTATTATCGATTATTTTTTAAATACAATTTATTTTCAATATTGGTAATGAAAAAATGTATGAAAATATTTTTAATTATAAGAATTTTTTTGGAATGATTGTTAGTGTGAATGTTCTACGTGAACTTTAGAAAGAATTTTATGATTAGATTTTATAAAGATTTTTAAATTTTTGATATTTTTTAAAATATTGAAAAAATTTGTGGTGGTTTATATGTATTTTAAAAGGCTTTATGTTTAAAACATTTAAAGGGTTTTGTGGTGGTTTTGATGTATATTTTAGGTGATTACATATTTAGTTACAAGAATAAACTAATAATGTGTGGAATGAGTCATAAATTTTGAGGGTAAATTTTATTTGGCATACATGTGATAAAATATTTTCTTACTAAGGTAAGCAGTAGTTTTGAAAGGGTCTAGACCTTTTTTAGAGGAATTATTTAGCAACAAGAATGGAAATACAATAAAGGACATCCATGGAATAATTTTTTTTAGAGAAACAACAGAAGATATGACAATGATAAACCTTACAAACAACCAACCTAAAGTCAAGGTAGTTTAAAAAACTATTCTTACAGTATTTATTTAGCCATAGTAAAAGGGTCAAGGTCTCCTCTAAACTTATTTTCTTGGAACTTGAGTAAAATTCACAAGCCCATAGGGAAAATACTCTTCCAACCCTAAAGCTTTAAAAGAGGAAAGGTCAACATCATATTATCCATAGGAGATTTCCTTTTATTGTATTCCTTTTTCACCTCCTCAAAGGATGCAATAGGATATTCAATAGTAGAATGTTTATATTCATTTTTTATCCAAATGAAATTGCATGATTCCTTGTTGTTTGAGAAAGTCATAGAAGTATGACCCACTTTACAACAACAATGACAAATAATAGAAGTCTTTGAATTCAATCTACTTCACCCAAACACCATATTTTGAAGACTAAGTAATCCAAGTATGGGGCACCTTATCTTTCTCCACAAACAAAAAGAATTTGGCAAACAACATTTTGTGATTGCATTAGTAGTATGGTATTTCTAAAAAATATTGAAAATAATAATAATATATTTGTTATTCTAGAACACCAAAGGAAACACAAAAAATTGATCATTGTTGGCAAAGGGGGAGTAGTATTTAAAATTTTGGTGAATGTTACCATTTCATGTATACTTTCATGTTACCACTTTGGGGGAGTAATGTACATTGTGATTTCTGCAAAAAGTGATAGTGTATATGCTTAGGGGGAGTAATTTTGATTATGGCATTTTTTGTTGTAAAAACACTTAGATGTCAAAATTTTCCTAAATGTTGCCATCAATGCCAAAGGGGGAGATTGTTGGCATTTTGATGATATTTTGATTGTCATTGATGGACACACAATTTATTGATGATGGACACACACTTTATTGATGTATGAGTTAAGATTCAACCGGTAATTATTCCAACGGGTATTGTGTATTATTGAATGTATAGTCTTTAGACTATCGGTATTTTGCAGAAGATGTTTACCGGTCACAAATTGACTTAAGAGCTCAAGTGATATGAAGACCCCAAGCAATTTGAGGATCGCAAGCGGTACGAAGGAACAAAGCGGTAGTTAACATTTTCTAGTCTTCATTTTTGATAAACCAATAATCAGTATATTGTATTAACCAGTATTACTCTGTGATGAGTTACCAACCAGTATTACTGTAATGTGTGATGAGTTATCATCCACCGACACTTTGGCGGTGATTTTGTGTCGTGTTACCAAACGCGTCCAGATGTACTGAACCTAGGAACTTGTAATCTAATCCTATTGGACCGACATGAAATTAGATTCCTTTATAAGGACATCATGTCTAGGGTTTGTATGCATGAGAGAGAGAGATATGTGTGATAGAAGAGGTTATGTGTGGTCATTGTAGATCAGATTAGGTCTGTGTGAAGAGTTAGAGTGTGGGGATATTGAAGACTGAAGTAATGTTGAAATACATTAACAATGAGCTATCAAGGATCTAATTAAGCAGACTGTGCTATTAGCTAGATCACTCACTTATTGATTACTCACATCTTTGACAAGTCTGAAACCCTTAACCGGGTAGTCCCAACAAAGCCTTTGTAAATCCTCTAACAAGATGGTTCACAACTGTGGATTTGAAATCCTCTAACAAGGTAGTCTTTAACATGACTTATCTCCTAACAAAGATCTAGATTCTTAAAAGGATCTGTTCTGGTGAAGAACATTGTATGACCTTTGTAGACGTATAAAAATAACCATATTCCTAAATGAATATTTTATGTTCATTTCTCTATTTAATTAAATCCAATTTAATTAAATTACCCGCATTCCTCTATTTAATTAAGTAAATTACTCAATTAAATTCACTATACCATTTAATGAATAAATCATTTTATTCAATTAAATCCCCCCTATCCACTTTTAATTAAATTCAAATTAAATTAAATAGTTATCCTAAATTAAATAAATCTAATTTATTTAATTTCCCCAAATTGCAACCAAATTGAATTAGATTAACTTTATTTCAATTAAATCCTATTATCCCTCCATCCACTTGCATTTTCGTACATCTCCCACTTGCCTTCCTAAATCCCTTCTAGACTCTTCTAATCGCTTCTACTTAGCCTAACCCATCTTCTAAACTTTGTCACATCCCTAAGCAAGGGGAGGTCACTTCTCAAAAACCTTAAAGTCTTTGATAACCATTAAAGGCTTCAAATCTTCAACCACTTAATATCCCCAAAGTCTCCCAAACCATTAATGGTTAATTCAACCCTCTTACATGGTTAGAGACTTTTTGCCTAACTTAACCTTCATCCAACCTAAGGGTCTCATCAAGCCTTTAATGCTTTGACCATGATTATCTCTTAATCATTTGCACAAGAGTTTATCCTTGGATTAACTCTTAATCCAATGGGTAATCTTAACTTAAGCTTGACCCTTACCCTCTAGATAACCATGAGGTCTTCTCAGGTATTTAATGTCTCCAACCCCTTCTCTCAACCCAACCCTATGTTGACACTTGTCACCATTTCATTGGTGCAAATTGCAAACATGGATCCCCAACTTTCAAACTCAACCCTTGATTAAACCATTCAATCCTGGCCATCCATTGCCCTATTTTTGCTATAAATAGAGCTCTCATTCCTCCATTTTGATATATCATCCAAGTTTGTAGTATCATACTTATGCTCAAATACATTCAAGCTTTCATATACCATTTATGCTCATCATTTTAGCCTCTCTTTTAACTAGGAATTAGTCTAAATATGCATGTTTAGAATACTTTCTATTATCATTAGCTTAAATCATTGAACTAATATAGTATGCTAGGATAGTTTGTTTACTAACCTTGTCATCTCATAGTTAGTTTATTGCATTTGTAGAATCATGCATAGCTTAGGATGCATTTCATTCTAAATCTATCAAAACATCCCTTGTTCTTACATTTGCCATCCCTAAACCATTTTGCTCAGTGATCTGAGAGCAAAAATATTGGTTTGAGGGAAATTGTAGGATAGAGAACCATGGGACCCACCTTGGGAAGCTGAGTTATACTTCATGAATCCATAGCTTGCACCAAGAAGTCTTGTGTGTGTGTGTTGACAAGTCTTTTGGAATATTTTCACATATTGAGTTCTATCGACCCACTTTTCCCGCATACATTTTTGGCGCCCATCGTGGGGCTCGAACCCATGTATCAAATCATTTTTTGAAATTAATCACTTTTGCAGGTCCTGCGGGAAACAAGAATCAGCACGTGGGAAACATTCCCTGGTGCATCCGGTTAACAGTCTAGCGCATCTCGCTTACTGTTTAGTGTGTGGGGTCTATACTCTAGCACTTGAAGTCCTTTCTTTAGCGCATGAATCCCACTAATCTTTTCCTATTGGTATCAATGGGAGAAAAATAGAGTGGCGCATCTGAAAAATAGTTTGGCACGTCGGATCTATTAGATAGCACATCCAGCTCATTGTTTAGCACATGTAGTCTATTTTATGGTGCTTAAAGTCTTTTCCTTAGTGCATCATATTTCTAACAATTTTTTGTAGGTATCAACGCAAGAGAAAAATAGAGCAATGCTTTCGGTGAACAGAGTAGCGCATCCCGAAGACAGTATAGCGCACCCTGGGTTTATTTTAGCGCATCTCTATGATTTTGTAGTGCGTATAGTTTATTCTGTAGCGCATCGCAAACTGAAAACAAAAAAAATAAAATTTTGTAACCGAAAGTTAAAAATTAGACTTGTGGAAGTCCACCAAATCATTTAACGTTTTTCCTCTGGTTTTCTTGTAGGATTCTAACAAATTTGTTGTAGAATGGAGCTTAATCTTAGAATATTTAGATAGTTAGGATTTTCACTAACTTAGTTAAGTTAGTTTAAATTTTTAAACATCTTTTATTCTTAAAATTGAACTCACTTATTTCTTTTGGGCTATAAAAAGAACCACTATCGGAAATTTTCTTGCTTTTATAGGAGAAAAACTTTATTTTAGGCTCTAAAACGAACAATACAAACTTTTTTTTTTTTGCAAAAGTAGATATAAAAGAACCTCACCATCCTTTGGTGTTTAAAAGGATTCATTTCATTTTGCAAAGTAAAAGAACCTCATCTTCATTTTGTGCAAGGCAAAGAGGGAAAGTTTTCCCCTATCGACATTAATTTTGTTGACCAACATCATGATTTACTTTGTTGACCATGTTTATTTTTCAAAAGTTTTTGGAAATACACACTTTGCTATGAAAGGTTAAAAGAAACACCATGCTTTTTTTTGGAGCAACATCTCCAAGTAGAAGTTAGCAAAACACTAAATTGAAGGCTTAAAAAGAACTTTGATTGCCTTGTCTCGAAAGTGGAAGGTATATGCTCTCCCCTTAACTGGGTGATCAAAAAGCCACACCACTCTCAAGCTTTCTATATTTCAAGCATAAAACCATTAGCAGACCTGCCTTCCCGAGGAGTTGGAATCAACTCTTAAAGCCGTTTATGGCCGATGTGAAGGGAACGACCTAAGTGGGGAATGACTTTGACGCCAAGAATTCCAACCCACTATAATCAAACGTGGAAAGTGACGAAAGCCCTTTTCAACGGTTGCGTGTAGCGATTAGCCTTCCCCCAGTATCCTCGAGATATGTAAAGCCTTTGTTCTAAAGGTTGGGAAGCCTCCTGAGGGAGTTTATCACTGATGGCCGAACAGGAAGCCTGATTACAAACCATAGAAATAGAAGCTTTGGACCGAGTCAGTAACCAGACATTTATAACATCATAGTGCAAGAGTGGGGAAGAATCCGCCCCCAAGATTAATCACCATATATCTCCCAAGATAACTACTCAACTGTGAAGCGATTAACTTTGGGTTAATTTCTGGCAAAAGGCAAAAAAACGGACGCCCTCTAGGGGGTGACATGGCTGTTTGAGCTGACGGAGTATCGAGACTAGTGGGCTATGATGTTATTTATGACCTTTGAATAAAGAGTCTTTCTGAAGTGTATTATTCATATCCAAACCTGTTAAAACATTGGGGATTTGAACACATCCTTGCAGAACATACACTTTGTGTTAGATTAGGGAAAATGGTTGTACTTTTTGTGCCATGCTTGCATTTACTACAGAAAATCATCCATCAAACTTGAAAAATTCACAACAAAAATTCAAAATTAATAAAAAACCAACTAAAGAAAAAAAATCAAGGTAGTTTAGCGCATAAGACCAACTTCTTAGCGCGTGAGGTATTTTTGTTAGCGCATCCAACCATCAAGTTAGCACGTTGGTTCCAAACAGTAGCGTTTTATCCCAAATTAAACCAGTGTTGAAACATTTCGCGCATCCGAGAAACAGTCTAGCGCGTAGAAACCAAATATTAGCGCATTAGGATCAAAAGTTAGCGCGTTATAGGCCCAGGCTAGCGCATGAATTTTTTTGAACAGTCAAAACTTTAGTGCGTGTCTGGCGGCAGCCTAGCGTGTGTGGTCATTATTTTAGCACGTGGAGTAAATTTGGTAGTGCATATAGTCTCTGTTTTAGCGTGTGACCAAAAATCAAAAAGGCAGGGGGCAAAACAGTAAGGAATTTTAAAAATTTTGAAAACATTTTCAAAAGCCTCTCATTATCAACAACATTTTTCATCAAAACAGAGTGACAAAAACAAACCGTTAAAAACTGTTTCTTGAGCTAAATTTGTGTCAAAACAAACGTTGTAAAAATCCTAAACTAATCGCACGATAAAACATGTCTATCTTATCATAATCCAGAAACCTCATCCTCAGTATCAATAGAATCCTTTACCATCTTACGGATTTCATCTCAAAAACACTTGTTTAAAATTTTCAAGTTTTCAAATCAAGTCTCCATATCAGGAGGCTTTTATCCATATCATTTGACACGCTTTGTCGTGAAGGGGCATCTAAACCTTCACTTTGATAGAGTAAGATTTGAAATTTTCCAAACAAGATCAACTGAATCCAAACAAATCAAAGGAAACCATTGATCACTCATGCATGACTAATCCTCATATTCTGAGAAGAAAGAACCTTTATCGTAACATCACGTTGAAGAAACAACAACCTAGTTTTTCCAAATTCATCAAGAGAAATAAGTTTTTATACATCAATCATCTACTCTTCAAATCTCATCTGGTATTCCTTCATCACGTCAAACATTACATCCAAAACAAATCCAACGAATTTGACAAAGAACCCTTAAAAATAAGAGCCTACTGTCAAAAGTCTACTTTTAATCAAATCATAAACTGCGGAGGAAAAATCAATCCAGCATTCTTGCCCGACGAGTGTATCACTTATAACACATCTCAACCAGAACCACCAACCCCTGAACAACATATCGAAGAGGATTTTGTTCCCTTTGTCACAAAAAGTTTCTACTAAAATGCCCTTTACTCGCTCTCAAAGAAACCAACAAGGTGAGACACACGCAGAGTCTAGTATGAATCGAAGATTGTCAAATCCTTTTGTAGTTCCACACTTAGAAGAGACTCAAATTTTTGAAGTGCTTCTTCAGGAATGTCAGGAAAACCCTTCATTCCAAAAACTTTTCGAAAGGCTCATGGAAAATGACAAAGAAAAGTATCTACTCATGCTCACAAGTAAAGGCGTTAAACTTCCTGAAGATTTAGACACAAACATCTTTAGAACCGGATCTCGACAATATGCATATCAAGAACAACAAAGAGAAAAGAAACTCACATACCTGAGCAACATATTCCAGAACAACGTATACCAAAAATGCGTATACCTGAGCTAGAAACTCCAGAGCAAAATATACCATTTAACACACCTTTTCAGCTGAGAACTAATACAAGGGAAGAACTTTTCCCTCGACAAGATAATGCGCCTTTGGTTGCTCTTACTCAACAAATGCAAATATTACAAAGGCAAATACAGGATATACAACAAGGGACAACAGTGCGGTACTCTTTAAACGAAATATGTCCTTATCCTTTCGACAGAAGATTGAACATGGTGCCTTTTCCTCCAAACTCAGATGTTCCCAAATTTGATAAATATGATGGAAAAAGTGATCCCTGAGATCATGTTTGAGAATTTTGCACAATGAGCCTTGAATTTGCTCATGATGACACCTATTTGATGAGGTTATTCCCAAGAAGCCTGGGAGGGAAAACAATGGAATGGTTATCCAAAATTACACCACCTGTCAGATCATTTGATGAATTGGTTAACAAATTCATAACCCAATACTCCTATAACATTCAACATGCCATAACCATGCTAGATGTTTGTAACACCAAACAAAAGAACAATGAAACATTCATGATATTCCTTCAACGCTGGCGACGTATGGTATCACGATATCCTCAAGACATTCCCGAAAAGGAGAAAATGGAAATCTTCATTGACAATTTGAATGGTGAAATGAGTTACAGACTCAAACTTCAATGCATACCGTCTTTCGCTAAATTGATTGAAAATGGCATCCAAGTAGAGGAAGCATGTGTCAAAAAGGGAACACTCAAATTCTACAAGGAAGGAACAAACTCATCAAACTACAATAACCAGAACAACACCAACCTCGACAAATCTCAATTTTGGACTCGAAACAAAAACGAAGGCAACAATGAATCATATGATCCCAAATCTAAGCAACCAGTGCTTGCATTATCCGAAAATCCTCAAAATATGAAGAATCCTAAAAATGCTAATCCAAATGCTAACACATATGCACCAAACACTGATAAAGGACAACTCAACACAAACAACACCAATGATACTCAAAGCAAAAACATGAATCCAGGACCTAACAACAATTCACACAACAACATGAATAATTTCCAAAAGCGTATCTTCACACCACTGGGGCAATCACTAGAATTAGCATTTAGAGAACTTTTGGCAAACAAGATTCTTTCTTTGCCTCCAATCAGCAACTATGAACCCCAAATCAAACCACCTTGGTGGAATGATTCACACTATTGTGATTTCCATAGTAACAAGGGTCATCGGACGAACGATTGCATGAGATTGAAACACATGGTGCAAGACATGATTGATCGAGGTGACTTAATGATAGATGGGCTCAAAACAAATGGTGATCATGTAGCCTTTAAAAATCCTCTCCCAAATTACAACAAAGATGGAGCTTCAACCTTGGATGATACACGTGGAGCTCGTATCAACCATATCTACCACAACACCATAAACCACATATCAGCTGAAGATCATCAAGTAAATGTCATCACCATCCGAGATCGGCGTGATCATGAATCTATCAATGTAACAACCCGAACTTAGAAATATGTCTTGAAAGGACATACTGCACCTACAACTACTACACCAAAAATCCAATATGACTTGGTTAGCCAACTACGCAAAACTCTAGCTCAGATATCTATACTAGAATTGCTGAAACTATCACCAAAGCACAAAGACATATTGGAACAAGCGTTATTGGAAACCAATGTACCTCAAAATCTGGATACAGACAGATTTCAAGCCATGGTCCCCCATATGACATGACCTCATAACCTCACCTTCTCAAAGCATGACAATACTTCCTTGAGCCATCCGCATAATACGCCTCTCCATATCAAAGTCATTGTTTGCAAACACCAAGTAAAAAGAGTCTTAATAGATGGATGAGCCGGACTTAATATATGTACTTTAAAGCTTATCCATGCATTAGGCTTCTCATAAGAGTCTATTGATCCCTGCAAGAAGATTACCATAAAGGCATATGATGATGAGGAAAGGTCCTCTAAAGGAACTATGATATTACCCATTCAAGTAGGACCAGTGCAAAAGGATACTATATGTCAGGTCTTAGACATAGATCTCACCTACAATATTTTGTTAGGGCGACCCTAGATACATGAAATGCAAGTAGTACCTTCTACGTATCACTAGAGTGTCAAATTTCCTTATGACGGACAAGAAATCTCCATATCTGCTGATCACAATCCATTTCAACATTGTAACGCAATGGGGGCAGCCCAAGACAGTTTGGTTCCTGATAATAGAGAAAAGCAGTGATCTTTAACATCAGATCTACAAACAGCAAAGCCCAACTCCCTATTTGGAGATTTCAAGCAACAAATGCAAATCAAAGACCAAGGTATGGGAGAATACTCTTTGGAGCCTTTAGGTTTGGCCAAATTGCCAACATCACCTAGATCTCATGGATTGCCTACTACATCAACACATCTGGCCACTCAGCCCATCACCAAATTTGATGGTACCTTCATCCAATTAGGCACTCTAGCACATGAATCAGAAGATAAGGATGTTCTTAGCTGGTTATACAAAGATGAGGAAGAAGATAATAGAGCAGCTACTCTGGACATTGTTCTACCAACACACCTGTATGGAAAAGGATACTTAATCATGCAACAAATGGGATATGACGGTAAAGGACCTATTGGGAAACACAAAGGAGTCACTGAACCTATATATCTTCCTTCACAGCTTAGTAGAAACAAAGCAGGATTGGGTTGTGAGCTCACTTTCCTATTGAAATGGCCGCCCAGCATAACTACAAAACCTCTATGGAAAGTAAAGAAAAAGTACAAAGAAGAATCCTGGTAGGAAGAACTCTTTGAATCAGCAGAAACAATCCCCAAGGCACGGGAATGTCAAGATCAGAAGTTACATCAGGGAAAGCTTCTAAGCCACAAGAAGGCCATATCTACAGTAGTAGCTCATATTCTAACACCACTATCTCAAGAACAAATCATATCATCTCCAGATACCATTATTCCTCCCTGAGGAAGCATAGTCTATGAACAAATACAGAAAGTAGAAGCCGGATCTAACACATAATCAACAAAAACTATCAAAATGGTATCCATCATCAAAGATTTATTTTCACCATACAACATACCAGTTCACAGCACTGATAGAATCTAGGATGAGGCCTCAGAGACTGATTCCAATGAATATGAATGTGGTACCTGCTCCAATGCTACTACAGATATCCCTAATGATACTGATTCCATATCCCTTTCTCAAGAAGAACCTAACGCAGAAGATAGACCTCTTGAATTTGGACCGCAAAATATCTATGACGCCAAGGAAAGCGAACAGAAACATTATGAAGAAGTCTATATGGAAGATAATACCATCTAAGACCTCGACGAAATCCTGGACTTCTTTAAAACCAAGAACAATCACAATGAAAACTCTGTCCTAACACTTACAGTAGCAGAATTTGATCCACCTAATGATTCCTTACCGCTTGTCTTTCCTGACCTCATCGACTGGGATGAACCTGAAATCCATGATATACCAATTTTCCCAGATGATGAATCTATTATCCATTACCTGTGTACCATAAATCCGAAAACAGGCTCTACTAGTGAACAAAGTAATGATGTCTGCCAATCAGGGAGTGCCAAGTCTCTCAGTCGCAAAAATAAATCACAAGAAAGATCTGATGCTGAAAACCAAACAATGGCAACTCTAGATCAAAAAAAAGTAAAAATAAAGGATGCATCTGAGGGTGAAAACCTTTTTAAGGCACCTAACGATGGGAGACTTGACACTCTTCCTGAGAACTTTCATGAGTGATCACCCATATTGATTGAGCCCACTCAATCAATCAACATTGGTACCACAGAAGCAGTCAAAAACCTACACCTTGCAGAATATCTAACAGAGGAGGAAAGATCAACATTCATTATTTTCTCTAAAGAACAACAAATTAACTTTGCTTGGTCATATGCTGATATGCCCAAAGTCGATCCACACTTAATCATGCATCATTTGTCCATCTCTTCAGGAGTTAAACCAGTCAAGCAAAAGCTACGAAAGATGAATCCACAAGTGGCACTCATGGTCAAAACTGAACTAAAGAAACTATTAGACGTCGGATTCATCCGACCCATTGACTATGTAGAATGGATTTCCAATATCGTTCCAGTATCAAAACCAAATGGTAGTATCAAAATATGCACTGACTTTAGAGACGTCAACAAAGCTTGTCCAAAATACGACTTTCCTCTGCCGAGTATTGACATAATTGTAGATCTCACAGCAGGCCATGCAATGCTCTCACTAATGGACGGTTTCTCCAGCTATAATCAAATCAAAATAGCACCAGAAGATCAAGATAAAACCGCATTCACCTGTCCTTGGGGAATGTACTATTGGAATGTTATGCCTTTGGGCTTAAAAAATGCAGGGGCCACTTATCAAAGAGCAATGACAACAATCTTTCATGACATGATGCACACCTTCATGGAAGACTATGTGGATGATTTACTAGCTAAATCCTTCACCACAATAGAACATCTCAGCATCCTAACAAAGATCTTTGATCGATTGGAGAAATTCCAAGTCAGGCTCAACCCTAAGAAGTGTGTCTTCAGGGTTACATCAGGCAAGTTACTGTTAGAGTAAAGTAATTAATTAACTTTACTCTCCTCTTAAGATTTCCCTTTATGCACATATTAGTCATTTAATAATTAATATTTAATTATTAAATGCACACACCTTAGGGTTAGGTTTTCCTTTTGGTGTTGATCTCCTTTATAAGGATTGATCTCTTGTATTATTCATATTCTTGATTCATTTTTCTTTGATAATACATCTTTTCACTTTGTCAGAGCCAAAACCCTTGTATTCGTTCTCTTTTTTTTTCTGTGACAGGTTTCTTGCATGCAGGTTTCTTTGGGTTCTATGGATTTGTATTTCTCAAATCGTACATGGGATCCTGAAGTGTAGTGAATGTCATAATGTGTGGTGCCCCGAATGTACCTCAAAATATGTTTGGCTGCTTGCCAATGGCTCTCATGAGGATCATGGGAGAACCGAGAGACAAGGCCAACCGCAAAGGAAAGATCAGGACGAGAATGCGTCAGGTACAACAAACTGCCAACCAACTGCCTGTATAAAGTGGGGTCTACTAAAGGATTAGAGCAAGTGGAAGACAAAACAACACCTGACTGAAATGGAGTAGGGGCAGACTTGCAATCAAGCATGCCAAATCATTGAAGCATATCAAGAGCATACTTCTCCTAAAATATGGAAATCCCATCCAAAGACTGAGTAACCTGTAGACCCAGAAAGAAGTGCAAGAGACCAAGATCTGTCATCTCAAACTGCTCCATCAAAGCTCTCTGAACGCTCTGATACCATGTAGGATTTGAGAAATACAAATCCACAGATTTCTTGTACGGATGGTGTATGTCGTGGTTGTGTTCTTGGCAAACATCATCGAGATCCTTTTCCTAAGGGTCGAGCCTCTCGTGCTAGGGCAGCCCTAGAGTTGGTACATAGTGATCTTATGTCCTTTCCAACTCCTTCTTTTTTAGGGGCCCGTTATGTGCTCACTTTTATTGATGACTTCTCTAGACGTACATGGGTGTACTTTCTTAAGTACAAGTTTGATGTCTTTGACTCATTCAGGATTTTTAAGACATTTGTGGAGAAGCAATCTGGACTTTCTATCAGGCGGATATGCACAGATAATGGGGGGAGTATGTAAATCAGGCTTTTAGAGATTTTTGCACTAAGCATGGTTTACAGCATCAGTTTACAGTTCCTTACACCCCTCAGCAGAATGGTGTTGCTGAGAGAAAGAACAGAACCTTACGGGAGATGGAAAATTGTATGATATAGTCTCGAGCTATTAGTTCTTCATTTTGGGCTGAGGCAGTCAATTGTGTCAATTATATTCAAAATCGGATGCCTCATAAGGCATTGCGACATATGACTCCTGAGGAGGCTTGGACCCATGTCAAGCTTGATGTTTCTACATTCTGAGTTTTTGGTAGTGAGGCTTGGGCATTTATTCCTGATGCTCAATGGAACGCCATGGAGAGGAAGAGCCGACCACTCATATTTGTTGGCTACTGTGAGGATGTTAAGGCATACAGGTTGTTTGATCCTGATTCCAGAGAGGTCTTGTTTCGACGGGATGTCTAGTTTGATGAGTGCTATCCTCAGATGGATTCTCCATCCCCAGCTTCTCCCTCATTGCCTACTCCTTCCTCTTCATCTCTTGAGGATGATGTAGATGATGATCCACCATCTCCACCACCACCAGTTGCTCCATCTTTGCCGAAGTGGGCCCGTGATACTGTTGATGCAGCTGATTCTTTGGTAGGTGATCCTTTAGATACTCGTCGCACTCGTGCTCAGACATCTGGTTCTAGTCTTTTGAGTCATGCCCTTTCAGATGATCCTCAAAAGTTTTCAGAGGTGACAGGACACCTTGAGTGGGATAGGGCCATGGATGAGGAGTATTCTTCTTTGATGAAGAATCATACTTGGGATCTTTGTCCTCTTCCTAAGGGAAGAAAGTTGGTTCAGTGCAAGTGGGTGTATCATACCAAGTATGCTGTAGATGGTTCTATTGATAAGTATAAGGCCCATCTTGTTGCGAAGGGGTTTTCTGAAGTGGAGGGTATTGACTACTCTGAGACCTTTGCTACTGTCGCCAAGATGAATTCTATCCGCCTGGTACTTTCACTTGCAACTTCACAGGGATGGATAGTGTTTTAGATGGATGTGAAGAGTGCCTTCTTGCATGGAGCTCTACATGAGGAGATCTATATGGAGCAGCCTCAGGGATTTGTTCAGGACACTTCTTTGGTTTGCAGAATTCGTCGTTCATTGTATGGTCTCAAACAAGCCCCCAGGGCTTGGTATGAGAAGATGGACTCTTTCCTGCTTTCCTCTCACTTCACCTGTTGTCATTCCGATCACACTGTGTATATTCAGCATCAGGAGGGTGATCTTTTGATTCTTGTGCTATATGTAAATGATCTCATTCTTACAGGTAGCTCATCCTCCATGATTCAGAGTTTTTAGAGAGCTTTGATGGAGCAGTTTGAGATGACAGATCTTGGTCTCTTGCACTTCTTTCTGGGTCTACAGGTTATTCAGTCTTCGGATGGGATTTCCATATTTCAGGAGAAGTATGCTCTTGATATGCTTCAATGATTTGGCATGCTTGATTGCAAGTCTACCCCACTCCATTTCAGTCAGGTGTTGTTTTGTCTTCCACTTGCTCTACTCCTTCAGTAGACCCCACTTTATACAGGCAGTTGGTTGGCAGTTTGTTGTACCTGACGCATTCTCGTCCTGATCTTTCCTTTGCGGTTGGCCTTGTCTCTCGGTTCTCCCATGATCCTCATGAGAGCCATTGGCAAGCAACCAGATGTATTTTGAGGTACATTCGGGGCACCACACATTATGGCATTCACTACACTTTAGGATCCCCTCACATCATTGGCTTCACTGACTCCAATTGGGCTGGTGATGTCAATGATCGAAAGTCTACTTCTAGCTTCATTTTTTGCCTTGGTTCTGGTCCTATTACATGGTCTTGCAAGAAGCAGTCTGCTATTGCATTATCATCTACAGAGGCTGAGTACCATGTAGCAATGTTAGCCAGTCAGAAGGTTTTATGGCTTTGGCAGTCGATGATAGAGTTTGGGTTTCCTCCAGATTGTCCCACTACTCTTTGGTGTGACAATCAAAGTGCCATTCATATTTCTCGCAACCTAGTGGAGCATCAGCAGACAAAGCACATTGAAATCCACATGCACTTCATCAGACAGTTGATTCAGGATGGTTCTCTCATCTTGGAATATATTCCTACAGAGGAGCAGGTTGCAGACATCTTCACTAAACCTTTGGCATCTCCGCGCTATCTTCAGTTGCGCTCTATGCTTGGGGTGAAGGAAGTTGTCCTTGGGGGGTCTCAGTGAGGCCTTCCTTCCTTCATGTTTTTTTCAGCATGTTTCTGTATCTCCTTTTGGAGAGGAGTTTTTTCCCACTGGGTTTTCTCCTTTACTCCGCTTTATAGAGATTTTCTTGTATTCGGGTACCTGATCAGGCCTTGTTGCCGGGACCCTCTTTTTCATTGTAGTTCCTTTGCTTTCTTCTGCACTGTTTGTAGCTGCATTATAGCTCATCTTAAGGGGGGGTGTTAGAGTAAAGTAATTAATTAACTTTACTCTCCTCTTAAGATTTCCCTTTATGCACATATTAGTCATTTAATAATTAATATTTAATTATTAAATGCACACACTTTAGGGTTAGGTTTTCCTTTTGGTGTTGATCTCCTTTATAAGGATTGATCTCTTGTATTATTCATATTCTTGATTCATTTTTCTCTGATAATACATCTTTTCACTTTTTTAGAGCCAAAACCCTTGTATTCGTTCTCTCTCTTTCTCTGTGACAGGTTTCTTTCATGCAGGTTTCTTTGGGTTCTGTGGATTTGTATTTCTCAAATCCTATAGTTACTAGGCTACATAGTCTCAGCTAAAGGTATTGAAGTAGATCCAGCAAAGGTACAAGCCATTATGGACATGCCGCCACCAAAGAATATTAGTCAACTCAGATCTCTACAAGGACGACTTCAATCAATCAGGTGATTCATCACTCAACTAGCAGATAAAAGTCTAACATTTAACCATTTACTACACAAAAATGTACCATTCAGATGGGAGACCAAGTGTGCAGAATATTTTTACCAAATCAAACATTATCTGATGAATCCACCAGTTCTAGTACCACCAGTTGCAGGAAAGCCTCTTATCCTATATATCTCAACAATAGATATATCGTTGGGGGCACTATTGGCACAAGAAGATCAACAAGGAAAGGAATGGGCCATATATTATATTAGTAGGACATTGAATGGCTATGAAATCAACTATACATTCATTGAAAAGGCTTGCCTAACAGTGGTCTTCGCATCTCAGAAGTTCCGACATTATATGCTAGCACACACCATTAAGCTAGTCGCAAAAATTGACCCTCTCAAATATCTACTTAGCAAGGTAACTCTTACAGGCTGATTGGCTAAATGGGTCATGATTCTCAGTGAATTCGACATCCAATACACAAAAAGATGAGCCATCAAAGGACAAGCAATTGCAGATCAGCTGGCTGAAGCACCGCTACGAGGAAAACAAACCATGGAGATTGAATTTCCAGACAGAGACATTCTTGCTCTTTCTACCAAACAATGGACCCTATACTTTGATGGATCCTATACACAACATGGTTCAGGTGCTGGTATTCTATTCATCACTCCTGAAGGACACACTACACCAAGATCATATAGGCTTATGTTTCCATGCAAAATAATGTGGCTGAATATGAGGCATTGGTTATAGGCATCAAAATGGTTGTAGAATGGAAAATCACAGAGTTAAAAGTCTACGGAGACTCACAACCAGTCGTCCATCAAATCAACAACAACTATCAAACAAAAGATGACAAGCTACTACCCTACAAATGAATGGTGGATGACTTCAGATAATATTTTGTGCACATCACCTTCGAGCAAATATCAAGGTTAAACAACAAAGCAGTCGATGCCATGGCTACTATCGCTTCATTACTACAAATTCCAGAGCAATAGAGTTGTTACAAGTTCTTGGTAGAGCAACTGTTCTCCCTAGCCTATGACCACTCTGAATCCTAGGTTATCTATGCCTTGACTGGCTCAGATTCTCCGTTATATGGACCAATATACGACTACCTCAAGAATAATATCTTACTAATTGACCAATCCCGTAACCAAAAACATAACTTTATCCGGCAAGCTGCCCATTACACCCTTATCGCTGATACTTTGTATCGTCAAGGTCTAGATGGTACTCTTCTTCGTTGCCTTGATCATAATGATTTTGATTCTTCTTTACACGAGCTTCACAAAGGTATTTGTGGAACACATTCAAGTGGTACTACTCTTGCTAAAAAGCTTCTACGGATGGGATACTACTGGCCTACAATGGAGAAAGACTCATACCACTTCGCCAAGAAATGTCCTAAATGCCAGATCCATGGCAATCTGATACATGCACCCACACAGGAACTACAACCATTTACAACATCCTAGCCCTTTTGTCAGTGGGGACTAGACTTGGTCAACAAAATTCATCCTTCATCTTCAAATGGACACAAGTTTATTATAACAACAACATAATACTTTACCAAATGGATAGAAGCAGTTCCCATGACCATAGTGACTGGGAAACAAATTGCCTCTTTTATCCTAAATTATCTAATCTGCAGGTACGACATTCCTAGTTCAATCATCATAGATAATGGACGACCTTTCAAAAACCAAGATGTACAAGAACTATGTGAAAATCAAAATCCAACATCGGTTCTCTACACCATACTACCCACAAGGAAATGGTCAAGCAGAGGCATCCAACAAGACAATCTTGAAAATCCTAAAGAAAATAGTGAATGATGCAGGCAAAGATTGGCACATCCAACTCAATCCAGCACTTTGGGCATATAGAACCAGCATCCACACACCTACAGGAGCAACACCATACTCATTGGTATATGGGTCAGAAGCCATTTTGCTCCTGGAAGTAGAAATCCCATCTCTCAAAGTCTCTTTGAAAGGTTTAATCCTAGATGAAGAGTATTGAGTTAACTGACTGCAAGTACTTCTACTATTAGATGAAAGACGTCAGCATACTTACACTCATCTCAAAGCATATCAGCAATGCATGTGCAAGAGCTACAATCATAAGGTCATCCCTCACAACTTCAAAGTTGGTGACCTAGTCCTCAAAGAAAATCCAAGAAATCAACAAGATCGAGAAAAGAAAGGGAAATTTGAACCTAACTGGTTGGGTCCCTATGTCATCATATCAGTCTATGGATCAGGTGCCTATTAACTAACAACTTCAGAAGGAGATGTGCTCGACGAACCAACTAACAACATCCATCTGAAGAAGTACTACACTTAAATAGCCTAGTGCACGAAAAAAGCCAAAACAAGAAAAATAAAATAAAATAAATAAATAAAAAATAAAAATAAAAATAAAAAATAAAAAATCAAAAAATCCAGAAAAAGCAAAAACATAAAGTACAATAAAAACAAATGGTGAAAACCTGGTAAACAGGCGCTCTTGTGAAAGAACGGCTCCTCTATCTATCTATATACCATTTTATCCATAAAAACACTATCGGCCATCGCCCGACACTAAACACATATCCATTCACGACATACTTAGCGTAGTCACTATCCTGGGTTATCCATATATATCCTCTTACCTCATTCCATCATGGCTTGGGAATCACTGTACATATTCACATCAAGAGGCAAACTCAGCTAGGGGCAATGAATAGTTAAAAACTTGCGAACATTCAAGATGTCAAAACTAGAAGCAAAACTCAGAAGCATGACATCCAACAACTAGAACTATGCTTCATCACAAAACAAAACAAAACAATCATCATAGAAATACCAAGGATGGATGATTTTTTGAAGTACTGAATGTTGCATTATCGCATAAAAATCTTGACTATTTTTTGCATTTTGAACTTTTTAATTATTGGATTCTCTTCCTTTTCTCACTAAATGCTTCAAAGCTAGAGATCATGGGGAAACTCCAATATTTTCTTAGTCTTCTATCTGGGAGGTGATCATTTGTACTGTGTGAATACTTGCCTCGAGATGTGATACATCAAATATCACTGAAGGCATGATTCCACTTCACGCATAAAAATGATTTAATCTTGTCTGTTTACGCAATACGCACTTAGATCGTCCTGGTTCAATTATACCTTGACGCTTGTGCTATCTTGCAAAATCAAAACATCATGTAAATTTTTCTCAGGTCATTATGGTTTAATTATACCATTATTCTTGTATAAATTTTCAACATATCCTAAACAAATCAATGTTTAATGATGATACCTACAAAGAAAGCAAACAACATATGGCTATATCGGATGACAAATACAGAATGAGGATGCTACCAAAAACATAGTTGCATATCATTTTAAAATAGTTGCGTATCATAGTTGCATTTCATTTTACATTTAGTTACATCTCATTATCATACATCTCATTTTCAAGATACATCTCACAACATATAAAAACATACATCCTGCATCATACATTATATCATGTATTTAAGCATTGCATCATCATCACATAAACAAAAAGAGCACATAAGCACATCCATCCATATAACACACCACATGATCAAAGAAAATGGTGCCGTATATATATATATCTCAAAAAAATCAAAATGTACAAAATATATCATCACTATGTCCAGTACAAAGAATACAATGATAAAAAATACAACAGAGACCACGTCTCTCAAGTATGACTATCCCCTGACGGAGATGGTCTGGCTCTAGATGTCCCCACCCCTGGATCTCCAAGAGGGTCTTGTCTCGGTGGCCCTGTCACACCTCGGCTCTCAGACCGCGACCCAATATCTCGAGATCTCTCAATGCCTCATAATGCCATCGGTAGTACTCCGCCTCCTGATCTCTCAATGCTAGCTCTCTTAGGGTGTCTCTCATCGGACCACCTACCGCTGCTTTCTGCACATTGGCTGTAAGCTCCTCTGCTCGCCCTCTCCGCTCTATCTCTGTATCCTACTCAGTGGTCAATTGCGCAATCTACCGCTGATATGTCAAAACCTGTGCCTACAGCTACTATACAGTCACCTGCAGGGTCCAAATCTGAGCATCCTCAATATGAGTAGGGACCCGAACCCATAGAGGTACCTGTGCAGGGGCAACCCCTCCCACTCTGCCTGTCCTCGGTGCTGGAGGTGGGAGCACATCCATCCTCCTCCTCTGTGCTGGTCGCCTCACCTCATCAGTACCCCCACTGTAGCTAGCACCTCCCCCACCCTCCCCTCTCCACCGGCTCCAATAGCTAATCCGCCTCTCCCCCTGTCTATCACCGCCTGTCTAACTGCTCTCTCCACACCTCTATCTCCTCTCCTCCCTCTATCTCCCCACCTCCCTCTGACTTCTCTCCCTCATCCTCCTCCTCCATCATCTCCATCATCCTCATCATCTCCCTCTCCCTCCTCATCATCATCATCATCAAATGTCGGCCGCATCTCCTCGAGATCAGATATCCTAGCCACTGCCCGCGCAACAAACAATCTCACGAACTCATTAGTCATGCCCACATCCAAAATCTCTGGGGCATAATCCCATATCTGCCCTGCCAACCCGAAAAAATCCTCCACCGTCACCGCACTATCAATGGTCAGGCCCCAATCGGCTACATCTTGCCTCCGCCATGCATATAAGCAAGCCCCCTGCAGTATACCCTGCTGACGACCAAACTGTCTCAAAACTCTGGTCACCACAAACCTCTCAATGAAAAATGGGGTCCTCCCAATCAGGTATCTCGTCATGAACACGTAGGGCATCTCCATCCCGTCCTCCGCCCACACCTCACATCCTGTATATGGTCGCCATGTGACTGTATCGATGTCATCCAACACTCTCCTCCAATGCTCTAGTTTGCCCAGCTTCCGCTGGACAACTAGACCCCTGTATCCATAAGCATATGCGCCTCCAACGGGCCTATCTCTATCTGCTAATGGCCTCGCAGCTAGAATGTGCTCCCAACACCATACCTATAACAGCGTCACGCCAGCTGATAAACTGCCATAACCGAGGTATACCACCTCATGTAGGTCCCTGTATAGATGGGCTAACATGGCCGATCCCCATGCGAACCTACAGCCCTGTGTGACCATCTCCTCTAAAACCAGCCCCCATCCCACTGAGAATCCCTTTGACCTGCGATCAGGACAAAGGAATCCACCAATAAACCCTGCTAGTACTAATGGAAGTGGTGCATAATCCAGGTCTAAGAACTCCTGCCATAGGATCTCATATCCACAAACTGTTTCATCGTGAAAAATGCGGCGAAGTGCCTCTGTACCACCCTCCTCTGACTGCTCATATGGTAGTAGTGCACCTACTATTGGTATGCGCAGGATCCTGTAATAGTCCTCTGGTGTGACTGTCATCTCCCTTGTGGCAAAATGAAAGGTGTTCGTGTCACTATGCCACCTCTCTGCAAGTTCTGTAAGTAGCCCCAGGTTCATAGTGAACCGAGGCATATCTAATAGGGATGTCAAACCACATCTCTCAATGATATCAAGGTTGGCCTGGGTCAACTGCAGTATCAATGTCCATGGCCTCAAAAATCGCTCCCGCGACTGAACCACACCCAATCGCTCCTGTCAACAAGCAAAACAAATCCAATATTAGTTTCCACATTAAAACAAAGATATCAAAATCAAACTCACATCAACAACATGAGACAAATTGCTCATCTACATCAAGTTCAAAATCCTATCATTTCATATCAACTTGTAACACAACTCAAGTTATCAAAAACCATATCAAAACTTGTAACACAACTCAAGTCTCCAAAATCACATAAAATTGTAACACAACTCAAGTTTCCCACCCATATCAGCTTGTAAAACAAGTCAAGTTTCCAACCCATATTAGCTTGTAACACAAATCAGGCTTCACACATTGAACTTGAAACCGAGTGCAAAAACAAATCATATTTTGATCAACACAACACATTGATATCTATGAATAACTTGAAATATTTCAAATCAAAACAAGTTATATTAACACTCATATTGGACAAATCCATAAAAAACATGACCACATGACACAACAATTTCACAAATCATCTCATCTCGTAAATTTTTTTCAGATGCACTAAAACAGATTCTCGCTGTGCTAAAATCCACCCACGCGCTAGGTTGTTTTTCCTACGCGCTAATCTATTCACCCTATGCTCTAGACTGACTCTACGCACTAATCTTTTCCCCCCATGCGCCACCTAATCTACCCTATGCGCTAAACCCTATCGACGCGCTAATCTATACCTCGCTGACGCTACCTGTTTGACCCTATGCGCTAGGTTTACCCTACGCGCTAAAACCCCTTACCCATGCAAACCCCTGTGGCCCCTATGCGCTAGGTCTACCCTACGCGCTACCCTATTGACCTGATGCGCTACCCTACGTTCGACATGTGCTATTTTCACTCCCTGTGCTAACCTAGACTTTCTATGTGCTACACTATTTTATTTCAGACGCAACCCTAAAAATCAACTTGATGCATTACCTAAATTTTCGTATGCGCTAATCTATGACTTTGATGCGCTAAAATGCTAAAATCGAATTTTAAAAATAAAAAAATGACCAAAAATGACCAAATCAAAAATCAAAAGAGGGTCAAAAATGTTGACTTACTAGTGGTCCATATGTAGCAGGTCTCCGGTACCTCCGAACGCGCTCAAAACGATGTCTGGAATACGGAATAGGCATTTTGACTTTAGACCAAATTCTCTTTCTCCAAAGTCAACAATGCACAAATGAATCAAATCAAAGCTCTTTTCCCCTTTTATAGGAGGAAAATGAAATTAGGGTTAGCCAACTAGACATGTAATGTGGTCGCGGTCTCCCCTATACCCTAAAATCTGTAAATTATTTGGAGATGAATCAATTTTAACATTTCACATAGACAAAATCATACACACCAAACACAAATCACCAAATCAAATCCAAAATTTCAAAATATTGATTCATCTCTTGAGGGGGCATCATGCATCAAATCAAATCTGGGGCACAACTTGCAGATCATAAGAGCGACACAAAAATTGCATTTGATCATAAATCACGATAACGCATCATTTTCTTTGAAATAACATGTGCACACACGTCACTTCAAAGAGGGGCAAAATGTAGACATATAAAAATGACCATATTCCTAAATGAATATTTTATGTTCATTTCTCTATTTAATTAAATTACCTGCATTCCTCTATTTAATTAAGTAAATTACTCAATTAAATTCACTATACCATTTAATGAATAAATCATTTTATTCAATTAAATCCCCCCTATCCACTTTTAATTAAATTCAAATTTAATTAAATAGTTATCCTAAATTAAATAAATCTAATTTATTTAATTTCCCCAAATTGCAACCAAATTGAATTAGATTAACTTTATTTCAATTAAATCCTATTATCCCTCCATCCACTTGCATTTTCCTACATCTCCCACTTGCCTTCCTAAATCCCTTCTAGACTCTTCTAATCGCTTCTACTTAGCCTAACCCATCTTCTAAGCTTTGTCACATCCCTAAGAAAGGGGAGGTCACTTCTCAAAAACCTTAAAGTCTTTGATAACCATTAAAGGCTTCAAATCTTCAACCACTTAATATCCCCAAAGTCTCCCAAACCATTAATGGTTAATTCAACCCTCTTACATGGTTAGAGACTTTTTGCCTAACTTAACCTTCATCCAACCCAAGGGCCTCATCAAGCCTTTAATGCTTTGACCATGATTATCTCTTAATCATTTGCACAAAAGTTTATCCTTGGATTAACTCTTAATCCAATGGGTAATCTTAACTTAAGCTTGACCCTTACCCTCTAGATAACCATGAGGTCTTCTCAGGCATTTAATGTCTCCAACCCCTTCTTTCAACCCAACCCTATGTTGACACTTGTCACCATTTCATTGGTGCAAATTGCAAACATGGATCCCCAACTTTCAAACTCAACCCTTGATTAAACCATTCAATCCTGACCATCCATTGCCCTATTTTTGCTATAAATAGAGCTCTCATTCCTCCATTTTGATATATCATCCAAGTTTGTAGTATCATACTTATGCTCAAATACATTCAAGCTTTCATATACCATTTATGCTCATCATTTTAGCCTCTCTTTTAACTAGGAATTAGTCTAAATATGCATGTTTAGAATACTTTCTATTATCATTAGCTTAAATCATTGAACTAATATAGTATGCTAGGATAGTTTGTTTACTAACCTTGTCATCTCATAGTTAGTTTATTGCATTTGTAGAATCATGCATAGTTTAGGATGCATTTCATTCTAAATCTATCAAAGCATCCCTCGTTTTTACATTTGCCATCCCTAAACCATTTTGCTTAGTGATCTGAGAGCAAAAATATTCGTTTGAGGGACATTGTAGGATAGAGAACCATGGGACCCACCTTGGGAAGCTGAGTTATACTTCATGACTCCATAGCTTGCACCAAGAAGTCCTTTGTGTGTGTGTGGACAAGTCTTTTGGAATATTTTCACATATTGAGTTCTATCGACCCACTTTTCCTGCATACAACCTTAACTGGTCTGGTTTCTATTCTGCAGATAGTTACTTGTGAGTTTCTGCTCACCGTGGTTTTTCCCATTTGGGTTTCCATGTCAACAATCTTGTGTTATGGTGATTGTGTGTTAGGATTCTCACAGATACTGAGAGGAGGGGGGGTGAATCAGTATCTAACCGGTATAATAAATTTCTTAACTTAAAACATGCAAAACATATTAGAACAATGTATCGGTAAGCAAGAAGTAATGCAATAAATAGAGATAAAAGCAACCACATGAGAAACACACCATAACACAAGGATTTAATGAGGAAAACCGGTGTGGGAAAAACCTTGGTGGGATTTGCGACCCACAATATTCACTTACTGGCCAATAAGAGAATATTACTGCTACAAGAGGGGCTTGCACATGCAGGAAGGCCAAGTGCCTAGAGCACACTGCTCAAAATAGAAGTCTCACTGACTTGCAAAATGGATTATATAAATCTAGTGTCTTGTACTACTTCAGAATAGCATCTATAATGCTAGATCCAGTACCGGTTTCTACTCTGCTTCTTACATAAACCCTTAACCTATAATTCACATAATAGGTTTGCCTAATTACATTCCATATCTCATCTCCCTACTTCATTACAATGTTCTACAATGATCTCTCTTATATAGGAGTCATTTTACAATATGCCAAGTCGGCTTACAAAGATTTGACAATAATAAACAAAATATATTACAACAAAAATCATGTCGGCCTCTGTGTCGGTATGCTTCCTTTCACTGCCGGTGCCGATGGTCTGAGTGCCAGTGTAGAGTCTGTTCTTGCTGGTGCAGGTGGAATGTCTTGCCGGTGTCATAAGATTGTAAGGTTGCCATCAATGACAAAACCTTCAATCACCTACAATGTCTCATTGGAGTGTACATATGCCAACAATCTCCCCCTTTGGCATTGATGGCAACACTCATGAGAAAATTCCAAAGTATCTAAAACTTGTAATCCAAAAATGTGTACCCAAAATATATGAGCTCCCCCTAAGTCAGTGAGTCCTTTGCATGATCATTTTCTCATACTACTACTCTCCCTTTGGCATCAATGACAAAGGTTTTCAAGGTGTCAATAGAGTTGTAGTTTCCTATCTCAGCCTTGTAACTGGGTGGTTACAATTTGAAAAATATCCGCCAAAACCAAATTTATGTTTTCCATAAGCTTCTTACTGTCTTTTATTGCTGCCTCAGTTCTTTGTACTGTACCGGTGAGGTGCTACACGTGCTCTGCCGGTGTTTTCTGTCCTTGTACTATTGCCTCAGATATTTCCTTTCTCAAGGATGCTAGATAGTCTAGTTTTGGACTTAGTCTTAGTATCAGGTCTTTAGCCTTGTTTTTTATTCTCTTCTTTTCTCTTTCTAACTTAAGTAATTCTCCCTCAAAACTTGTTATCTTTTGTTCAAAAACTGATAATGTATCAGGTGAGTTAACAAAACTATTAGCAAGTTTATTGATTTCATCCTATACCTTGCTCATTTTCTTATCTATGTCAATTGTTAGGAAGTTTGTCTTGCAAATGTCTTTGTATAGAGTTTTGAATTCCTTCAATGAGTTGCATAGTTCTAGTAGAAGTGTGTCAAATTCTCTATTACACTTCTTTATTTGATCATCAAAGAATTTTTGTTTTTCAATTTCCAATTTCTCTTTCAATGCCTCTTCCTTTATTTGCTCAACTGTCACTGTGTTGTCAGTAATGTACTTAGACAAAGTGTTGAGTTGGCTCAAAGAATTCTTATTGTTTATATTGCAGTTAGGAGCTATCATCTTCAAAATTGGGATTGTGTCATCTATATCTTTATAGGCTTGTGAACTACAATATGTTATTTTATTTAAAGAATCCAAAATAACTTCAGTTACATTTGTTGATTTGTAACCTGCTGAGGAGGAACCAACATTCTGAACTACGCCAGTGGAGGAAGTAACCATGCTTGTAGTGACCTCTGGTAGGTCAGCCTGTGTTTCCATTTCCTTAATCAAAGGTTTTTGTTTCTCTCCTGTTGCCAGTGGCACTATTTCCACATGAACCTGTTCCTATTTCGGAGCCTGTTGCTCTGCTTGACTCTCTATTTGTTGACCTGTCTCTATCTCTATCTGAGTCTCTGTCTGTTACCTTGTGCTATCATCTATCGGTTTTTCTTGTGTGTTGTCAGTTTGATCAGTTATCGGTGGCTTACTAGCCATGTCAGTCTTACCGGTTGTATCTTTATCTACCACAATGTTGATCTTTTGAGTATCAACATCAACTGTGTAAAGTACCTCAGGATTAGGATTTGTATCCTCTATACCCATACTCCCATCTGCTGATTGATCTTCAGTTTTTGTTACCGGTGGAGTAATCAGATGCGGCGGGGATAAGTTATCTTTTATCTTGATGCTAGGAGGTCCACCAACCTTTCCTTTCCCTTTGTCTTTGTCCTTTTGATAGGCTTGGGGTTCCCGTACTCTTCCTTCTTTTCCTTCTCCACAAGGAATATATCCCATGCATTTTCTGTATCTTCTGTTACCTCATTTACTCTTCCTACCATGAGTGCAATATGCCAGTGTGCAGTAGAAAATACTAACCGGTTGGCTTCTGCAATTAAGTCATCTATCTCCTTTGGCAAGTTTACTGGGTAAACAACAAGTAATTTTTCAATTTCAATTTTCTTATCAAGCTCTACAACAGCTTGTCTTCTTCCTTCCAGTCTCTTGAACAATTCATCTGGTAGTTCATCTACCACTTGCATTAAAAACTTCTTATAGATGTCCAGGTGTAAAATGACACTGTTTTCAACTTCTCTTTCTCATCTGCTGATAGTGTATCATATAATTTTTCTATGCTCTTGAGTTTTCCTTCATCTGTGACTTCATTCAATAATTCATCAAGTGGGGCAATGTTTTGTTGAGTCCTTTTCTTCTTAGGTGTTAGCTTTTTCTTTGGGTTGACTTCTTTACCGGTGACCTCACTGCTTGTTGTTTTTGTCTAGTTCTTCTAGGCGAGGGTATGGATGCTGGTGAAGGATCCCTTTTCCTTACAACTCTTTTGAATGTTGCTGGCATATCATGCTCTGAAGAAGTTTCTACCGGTGATAGGTGAGTTTCAGGCTGTAAAGTTACTAACTCATCCTTAGTGATGCCGGTCTGTTTTAGTACATCTTCCTTGATGGCTTTTGCCTATCGTGAGCTTTTCCTCACAATTGCTTCAACTTTCTTTACTCTCTTCTTAGATTGAATTTGGCTTTCAATCATTTTGGCACTACCGAATACTTCTTCCTTGGGTTCCTTAGGTGCTTCCAGAAGGGCTTTTGCATAGGTCTCAATGATATGATCATCAGTCTCATAGCCCATCTTAGTAACCCAAATTATTCTTGGGATCATTGCTTCCATCCAGATCTCATCCTTTTTTATTACAAAACATATATCATCCTTGTATTTGTCCACAATTTTTTGTGACAGTCTGATTCTTTTGTTCAATCTGGCCTTTAGTGCTTGAAAATACTCATGGATATTGTTTTCCTTGTTTTCACCCATGTTGTTGAATAGGTCTGATAACTGTTTTCCTACTGGTATGTCAAATCCAAGGCTCTTGTTGCCTATACTGAGAACCTGTTTGGTTATGTGTAGCATTAAGGATACAAGTAAGTTTCCAAATCTAAAAGTCCCTTTCTTATCCTTCTTGATTTTTCCTAAATTATCAATTAACTCATCCTTTAGCCATTCACATACATCAATTTTCACATTGTCTTTAACCATGTCATGAGCACTCTTTATGCATAAACTTGAAACTGAGTTAAGTCGGTTTGCATGGGTTGCTTTGTAACCTAGAATCATGCTAACAAATCTCACATTTATATCAGTCACATCATTAACCCTCAGAGACCTTCTGTCGGATGTTGCACCGGTTAAGTTTATTACTGGGTCATTTGAGACCTTCTTTGTTTTGTCTGGTCTGCTACTGGTGGAAGGTAACCCTGTTACAACTGTCACAACTTCCTTGGTGATTTTGTGAATTGAATCTAACCAAAAGAATTCACCATGCACCCTGCTCAATACTATCCTAATAACTTCCTTAGGAAAGTTCGAAATGCTAAGGATCTCAGTAAATCCTAGGGTTTCAACAATTTTATGTTCAGGCTTCACATTTTCGGAATTATCACATATAACAGTTTTGTACATGTTTTTGATTTCCTCATCTCCTAGTTCATCTATGTGGCAGTGGATGTACATTCTGGGATCTTCTGCGAAAACAACTCCTTTGGGAATTTGGGAGAATGCACCAATATTGTCATCCCTTTTAGCTATCTCGGGAACTAGCTAAAATATGGGCCTAGGGTGTTTGATAACCTCGACTACAGTAGGGTTTGCTATGAATTCAGGTGCAGAGGAGGATATAAATACCTTTTTCTGCCTTAGGAAACTGATTGCTGAAGTGCTTTGCCTCTTTGCTCGAAATGCCTTAGCTCTGGAGATTTCACGCTCTTCAAGTGTTTGAATTCACGGTGAAGTGAAATGGAGCCAAAACCATTGATTTATAATGCCAATTCACCAACTACCACATTTAATGCATGTCGGTGAAGTATTCACTTAACATTATTTGCCAGTATAGAAATAATTTCTACCTTTACCATCAACCGAGGGAATAATAGCATATGTCTCATTTGATTGCCAAACCCTCAAAGAAATTTTCTTCAATTTGATGAAGAGCTTCCTGTCGGTGGAGTACTACTCTGTTCTGTCGGTGGAGTGTTGATTCTTTCTATCGGTGGAGGAGTATTTCCAACATTATTTAGGTCTGACTTTCTAATCCATTGTTTTGAGAATTTTTTCTTAACCTCTTCAACCTTTTCTTTTCCTTTCAAACTAGAACTTTTGTTGTCTGCCGGTGATCCTTTACTTCTGCAAAAATTTGCAATATGCCCAATCTTGTTACATGCATAGCAAGTCGCATTATTCTTTTGAATAGCTTTTCCATAACATATGCAGGTTTGTGTTCTACACTGATTAGATAGGTGTCCAAATCTTCCACAAATATAACATCTCACATTCATTCTACAAATTTCAGAGTTATGACCAACTTTGTTGCATTTTGAACATTGACTGGTGGGTGTGTTGATATTTTGATAATTTCTAGATCTACATTGATTTGCTCTACGACCATACTTGTTACAGTTAAAGCATTTTCCATTGAATTTGTAAGCAGTAGGTTGTCTTACCAGTTTTCTATGATCCTATGTGCTTGTAGTACCGAAGCTTTCTCCAACTTCAAAGCCAATTCCACAAGTGTCACCTTTAGCTTTCTATTTCTTCAGTAAGTCACCAAGTTCTTCTGAGCTTTTCTTGAATTTTTCTTTGTGCTGATTTGCAATATCTAGTTCTCTTTCTAAGATCTCTTTCTATCTCATTAGTTCATTGGAGTCATTCTATGTATGCATTAGATCTATCTTCAACAAATCATTTTCATAGCTAAGTCTGGTGTTCTCATTTGCTGCATCACTTAGTCTTCTGGACAAATCTTCTTCATTCTTTCTATCTTCAATTTCTTTGCAAAATCTCATAGTTATATCCTGCATCTCATTTCTTGTTGTCATGTTCTCTTGTTTTAGCTTGCATATCTGCTCATTAAGAGTTTCTTTTTCATCATCCTCAATTTGCATCTTTTCACAGAGTTCTCTTCTCTTGTTTCTTGCAATGGTAAGATTTTCTTGAAGTGCTTGCATAATTTCCTGAGCTGCCTTTAGATCATCTTCAAGTTTGACATTTTTCAACTTTTCTGTATCAAAATCTGAGAGAGCTGCTTCCAATTGCTTCATCAAATTTTCCATCTCTACCGATGTCAAGATCTTCCTCAAGCTGTTAGGCTTCTGAAAATAGAGGACCAAGCTCTGATACCAATTGTTTGGATTCCCACAGATACTGAGAGGGGGGGGGGGGGTGAATCAATATCTAACCGGTATAATAAATTTCTTAACTTAAAATATGCAGAACATATTAGAACAGTGTACCGGTAAGCAAGAAGTAATGCAATAAACAGAGATAAAAGTAACCACATGAGAAACACACCATAACACAAGGATTTAACGAGGAAACTAAGTGTGGGAAAAACCTCAGTGGGATTTGTGACCCACAATATTCACTTACTGGCCAATAAGAGAATATTATTGCTACAAGAGGGGCTTGCACATGCAGGAAGGCCAAGTGCCTAGAGCACACTGCTCAAAATAGAAGTCTCACTGACTTGCAAAATGGATTATATAAATCCAGTGTCTTGTATTGCTTTAGAATAGCATCTATAATGCTAGATCTAGTACAGGTTTCTGCTCTGCTTCTTACATAAACCCTTACCCTATAATTCACATAATAGGTTTGCCTAATTACATTCCATATCTCATCTCCCTACTTCATTACAATGTTCTACAATGACCTCTCTTATATAGGAGTCATTTTACAATATGCCAAGTCGGCTTACAAAGATTTGACAATAATAAACAAAATATATTACAACAAAAATCATGTCGGCCTCTGTGCCGGTATGCTTCCTTTCACTACCGGTGCCGGTGGTCTGAGTGCCAGTGTAGAGTCTGTTCTTGTTGGTGCCAGTGGAATGTCTTGCCGGTGTCATAAGAATGCAAGTTTTCCATCAATGACAAAACCTTCAATCACCTACAATGTCTCATTGGAGTGTGCATATGCCAACATTGTGCTCTTGTGGGTGAATGCTTTGTTTGCTATTTGGTTTGCATTTATCTTAACCGATTTATTAGTGAATCCTTTGTATTGGTTATCTGCTAAACTGTTTAAGAGTTTGTTTATAGTATTTTTTGGTATTCTAATTCACCCACCCTCTTAGTATTGATCAGGTAAATGTTGCAAACCACCACATATAGCACAACAACCTTCCAAACAAGGCATATTATAATAAATGCAACCATCATGTCTATTACATAACACACTTGAGATAAATTCTCTTACCGACTTAGGAGGTACTTGTATATTGCATTCCTGCAAAACATCGTTAGTGTGCAAAGTAGAACAAATATGATGAAAAATATCATAGTGTATGGAAAATTCAATATGCATCCTACAACAACACATGGTGCATACATGATTAATCTTAATATAAAAAGGATTTGCCATTTTAAAAAATCTTTGAGAAATTCTTATTTGAGGAAACTTTTGAAGAAATATTTCATAAAATTTAGTTTGAGTCATATCCAAATAGTGTTTGGCATGTGGCTCATGATTTGTAGACCCAATTCGCCTTCTAACAACATCTTTTTGGTTGTGCAAAACTCTTGTGTTGTCATGCCAAAAATTTTCAATTAATGTTCTTAGTGCATCACCAACAACCTTGTCTTTGCATGGTAGTCTACCCGAGAATGCCCAAAGAGAATTATTGTTAGGTTCCTCTATTTTTTCTCGCCTTCGTAATGCTTTACTTAATGTTGTTCTACTAACATTTAATGACTTACTTGTTTTGCTTATCAAATGATCTTTTTTATTTTCTTTCTCATTATGGTTGATGTAATGACACGTCGAGTAGCATTAGAATCTTTAGTACATGATTTTGAGCCAATAGATTGATGCATCAAATAGATTTCTCATAATAGTTCTTTCACTGTTACTTTCAGATGATCTTAGGCCTAGAACTTTCATTGTCTCTCTAAAATTCAAATTTTTAATCATTTGAACAATAATTGACATCTTGCGGTTTGATTTAAGTTTTCAAAATAGTTTTGCCATATTCTTTTAACCATTCTCCTACAAGCTCATTCATTCATTTTATTGAACATTGGCTTCAATATATTCTCATCAATGTTAATTAGATACTTTGGTTTCCTACGAATGATTCTAGGAGGTGTTAACATCGATGCATTATATACATTCAATTCATCAAATAGAGAAGGTGTATGTTCATCATTTAATTGATTATTCAATTGGGTATCTTCTTCAATTGCATTAGGTTCATACAGTAAATCAAATGTCTCTTCTTCAATTGCATTAGGTGCATTATGTTTGTTTGGTAAATCGAGTTGAGATGTTGAGGATGACATACCTTCTTCTCCCATTGTTCTTATGTCACGTAGTTTCTTCATATGTTGCCTTTGTCTTTCATTTTCAGCCTCTCGTTGTTCCATCGTTCCTCACTTGTTCTTTCCCATGGTTGATATCAGCTGTCCTAAATAGAATCATATTACATATATATGTAAACAAAAGTTCATAAACAAACAAATAACCATAAATATGCATCTTATGATTATTTTTTTAATCAAAACTATTAAACAATCACAATATTATTGACAAAACTAATAAGAACAACAATTCAATTATTTGAAATCATGCAAAACTAAAAAATTCACTTACTTCTATGTATAAAATAGTGATAGAAGTGCAGACACAGTTGCAGTGAGGTCTTCAATGACCTCAAAAACTTCTTTTGAGGCCGTTGAAGCTCTTGGGCAAATAAAACTATGTCTAAGTACCCTGTACGTGCTATATTAATAACTGTGCGCAACCTGTTAGTCAATAAAATGTTGGCAAGCCCAACAATATTTTTTTTCCACCATGTACTAATAATTAGCACGTATGTACTCCTACGCCTTAAAAATGTTATGGCAGGGTATCGAACTAATAGGCTCAGTACCTCGTATGTGCTTACAAGTAATAAGTAACACGTATGTTCTCCTATGCCTTAAAAATGTTATGGCATAGCAGCAAACTAATAGGCTCAGTACCTCATACGCGTTTACAAGTAATAAGTAGAGTGCATGCGCTCTTATGCCTTAAAAATATTATGGCAAGGCAATGAACTAATAGGATCAGTACCTCATACGTGCTATTTGTAGTAAAGAAAATGTGAAGGAAAAGGGAGAGAGGGAGAGAGGGAGAGAGACTGAGAGAGAGGGAGGGAGGGAGAGAGAGGGAGATGGAGAGGGGAGAGAGAAGGGGGGAGGGAGGAGGAGGAGAGGGGAGGGAGGGACAAAGCGAGGGAGAGAAGAAGGGGTATGGAGGAAGGGGAGAGAGGGAGAGGAAGAGAGGGAGAGAGAGAGAGAGAGAGAGAGAGAGAGAGAGAGAGAGAGAGAGAGAGAGAGAGAGAGAGAGAGAGAGAGAGGAGGGGGGGGGAGGGAGAGAGAGAGGAGGGGTATGGAGTAAGAGAGAAGGGGAGAGAATTAAGTCTCTACTTTTCACTTAAGTCTCTCTCTCTCTCCCCCATTCTTTATCTCTGAATTATATTCCTCTCATCCTCTATCTCTCTATCTCACTCTCCCCTTCTCTCAGGTCCATCTCTCTCTCATTCTCTTCCTCTCTCCTCCCCCCTCCCTTTCTCCCTTTCTCCCTTTCTCATTACCTCTCTTTCTCACTCTCTCCCTATCTCCCTCTCTTCATACCTCTCTCTCTCTAGTCTCTTGTACTCTCATTCCATCCCTTCTTCCTTCTCACTTAGACTCTCTATCTCTCACCCTCTCTCTCCTTCCATCCCTCCACCTCTTAGGTCTCTCTTTCTCTCCTAATCCCTCTATCTAACTCTTAGATCTCTCTATATCTCCCCCCTCCTCTCTGTCTGTCTGTCTATCTGTCTGTCTCTCTGAGTCCCCTTCTCTGTGTTTCTCTCTATCTCTATCTCTCCCTCTATTTCCCTCTCTCTCTCCCCCTCCCTTTCCCTCTCTCCATCTCTCTTTCTCTCATTTATCTCTTATCTCTCCCTCTTAGTTTCTATCTATCTATATCACTCTCCTCCTTTGTTAGGTGTATCTCTCTCCCATTCCATCCCTCTCCTCCTCCTCTCTCCCTCTTTAGGGTCATATGGTATTCTTGGGTGTCATATTGTATCCTAGGGATCCATGCATGTGTCCTAAGGGGTTATAGGACACCATATGACTCCTTAGGACACCATATGACCCATAAGAACACATAAGAAGTCATACAAAGTCCTAAGGGGTCAGAGGACACCATATGACACCTTAGCACACCATATGACCCATAATGACACCAAATGGTGTCCTAAGGGGTCATAGAACATTATATGACCTTTTAGGACACCATACAACCCATAATGACACCATATGGAGTCCTAAGGGGTCGTAGGACACCATATGATCCCTAATGACACTATATGGTGTTCTAAGGGGTCATAAGGTGTCCTATGGGTCATAAGACACCATAAGACACATAATAACACCATATGATGTCCTAAGGGGTCATAGGACACCATATGACCCTTACAACAGAATATGACCCCTAACGACATCTAAGGTGTCATAGGGTGTCCTAAGGGGTCATAAGACACTATATGATCCCTTAGCACACCATAAGACCTATAACGACACCAAATAGTGTCCTAAGGGGTCGTAGAACACCATATGACCCTTTAGGACACCATATAGTGTCGTTATGGGTCGTATGGTGTCCTAAGGAGTCATATGGCATCCTATGACCCCTTAGGACACCATATGGTGTCATTATGGGTCATATGGTGTATTAAGGGGTTATTTGGTGTCCTAAGGGGTCATATGACAACATATTATCTCTTAGGAAACAATATGACCTCTAATGACACCTAAGGGGTCATATGGTGGGCTTATAAAATGATATAGTATTTAAAGTTATGAATATAATATCATACAATAGAACAACGGTAGTTTAGTTTTGATATAGCTAAGTTAGACCATTGTCAGCATAAGAGACACTCCAGGCAAACAAACAATGAGCCTTCTCTAAAAAGCAAGTGTAAGAGCTTGACCTAACCCTAAGAGTACTGCCTTTCTAAAACATATGATGCTCTTAAATTTGCAAGGCTATAGGACTGATCTTGATTATGACTATAGGAATTACACACTTGATTTATTTCATGGGTATGTACCCTTCCAGGCCTTTTGACAAGTGATGATCATCATATACTACCACTGCCATGCTTACAACAAACTTCAATTTCTTTAGATGACAGACATTATGTAACAGCATGGGAACTCTTGCATACCCACCATTATCATTCTATGTGACATCATTTGTGTTACTCTTCCACTTTCTCTTCCTACCGGTTGTTTCCTTATGAAAAACACATTGCAGGTAGTCTAATTCATCATTTTGCTTTGTTGACACTATTTTCCACATCTTCTCTACTCATTAAAAACACATTCGAGAAGAATATTGCTACAGGTTTCCTTGTTTGTCATGGTAATGCACCCGTAGTTCAATTTCAGACCCTTCTTCCTCCTATTCAATACACACACACAAATCCACTAGAGCATACATGATAAAAATCAAAGAGGAAGTTGCAGACAAGAAATAATTTCACTTACTTCTATAGAAGTGCAGACACGGTTGTAGTGGGGTATGGAGGGAGGGAGGGAGAGAAGAAGAGAGAGGGGGATGGGGTATGGAGGAAGGGAGGAAGGGAGAAGGGGAGGGAGAGAGAGAGAGGGAGAGAGAGAGAGGGGGAGACAATACACTTATATGTGTGTATATATACTTAATATATTATATATTATATACATATATATAAATATTATATATTATATGTATATACACATATTATATATACAATATCATATTATACACACTCCCAAAATTTAAACAAATGTAGCCTGTACACGCTGTTTATAGTTAAGATAGAGTGTGCACACTTCTTACACCATAAGTACCCCATACATGCTTTTTATACCATAAGTACCCTGTATGCGTTTTTGACCGTTTAGGCTTGGAAATAGGCCTGGATGACAAAGCTATGGTTTGGAAGTTTGATTTCCCTCCATTTCCCTCCTTTTTGACATGTTTTATTTTATCAACTTGGTTTTTCGACTTTGTCATCATCAGGTTTACACTTCATCAAGTAGGTATTTCTAAAATTGTCACCATATTTTCACCCATTTTCTAAGCTTTCTAACCATATAATTTAAAAAAAAATTGAACAACAATAACATATTATTATTGAATTTATTTTACCAGTGTCTCCATAGTTCTCACAGACATAGGTGCACCATTTTTTTATTAAATTTTGATATACTTATCCAAATTTAAAAAACTTTATATATTATTGTAGTGCACTTGATTATTTACAATTTTTTTAAAAAATTGTATTTTCGATTTGTTTAGTGCAACTTATGCTTTGCGCACGAACATGTACCTAATTTTCAGGATGTGCTTGATTGGAAAAATCATTAAAAAAAATACTCAACAAACAATTACAAAAAAATACACATCGTCTAGTGCTCACTCTTAGCTATCTTTCTGCCAAAGGATTTGTCAAAATACCAAATCTAACTATGACTTTTTGATGCATGTGTCAGACACTGTTATGTTTTTCAGAAAAAATCAGGGTATGTTTTTCGTGAGCGAAGGATTTGACCCCCTTAATCTTATCCAATTTTTTTTTTTTTTTAAAAAGAAAAGAAAAAGAAAAAAAGTATGCACTTATACCCCCCTTTTTGACCACCATCTTTGTAAACTTACCCAAAATAAGTCTATTATTGGAAGAGCACGATTATTTGCTAAGTTATTTAGGAAAAGGGAAATGAAACCTGTTTTGGAGTTGTTGGGTATTGATAATAAGAAAAGTCCTCCTGATACATTAGTAAAAGAAACTATAATTGAAAATTTACAAGAAGCATTGAATTTTATTGACAACACAAGTTGAGGTGTTGATTTAAGTGTTGCACGTAGAGGTTTGATTACTATGATTACTAGTAAGAAATTGACTCATAGAAATCAAGTTAATGCAATTTCTCAATTAATGCATGTATCTAGAAGAACTATTTAAAGATACATTAGGAAGAGAAATATGTTGGATGAAAACATTGAAAAGAATTGGCTAAATATCTATAGGGTTCCTAGAAAAGATAGAATTTATGAGGATGTAAAAAGATAGGTCATTGATTATTGGACCAACCAATCTCGTGTTTCTTCCAATAGAAGGGACACTATACATATGATAGATGAAGATGGTAAGAATATTACACATCCAAAATATTTCTTAGATACAACACATAGTGAATTGTTTGAAGCATTCAAGCAAGAATTTTCAAATGTAAAGATTTGCCAAAGGATGTTTGAGAGATTGCATCCTTTCTTTGTACACATAAATAAGGTACGTGAAACTTGTTGTTGTTGAAAACATGTTGAATTTCATCTACACTTGCAATCATATAAGAAGTTCATGACAAAAATTAATCCAAATCTAGTCATTCCTACAAGTACACCACAATTTGTGAAGTCTATTTTTATGTGATAAATTAGAAGATTCAGACGAGTTCAAAATATAATGTATAAAAGGTGAATGCAATGATTGTGGAGTTTTGAGTAAGTTTGTGTTGCAAACTGAGAATATTGATATTCATGCGCTAGTTATATGGAAGAGATTTGAATATGAGACATACCAAACTAAGTCAGGAACTAAATCCAAAAAAATTATGTTGAAAGAGAGTGAATTGTCCTACATTCAGTTTTTATATAGATTTCATAATATGATATATCCACATATCCAACATTATCATGGTGTTAGATGGCAGACTAAACAGTTTCGTGATTCAAAGAATTGTTTTCCAGCAGTTGTATTCTTTCGATTGTAGATTTCTCTGAGAACTATACATTTAGTCCTCACACAGAAATTCAAAGTTAATATTATCATTCCAATCAAGTTGCAACATTTGTACAGGTTTGCTATAGACATGCACAATTTCAGGTGGATAGAGAGTACTGAAAAATGAACGCATTATCATCAAGGAGGTTCATTTCTATATCAATGCTGATACATGTCATGATAGGAGCTATGTAGCACATTGTTTTGGAATGTTTTTTGAAGATATTTAAGATCGTGGGATAGAATGGACACAACATTGGATTTGGTTAGATGGATGTGCTGATAAGTGTTAGATTTGAAACTGATAATAAGTTGATTTTTTTCTTATATATGATTTGATTGTATAATACATCAAAAGTTTAAATATATATATGTTATTCATGTCAAGGTAATTTAAGTCTGCAAAAGCTTTTAATTGGTTATCCCTACAACATGTTCGACATAGCATAAAGTTTTTTGTGGAACTTCTTTGAGAGTGGACATGGAAAAGGAGAGCATGATGGAGCAAGAGCACGTGTGAAGCGTGCACTTCACCAACATGAACTTGCAGGTAAATTCTCTTCATATTTGTGTACACTTTTAATTCTCTGCATAGATTAATTTAAATATACATATGCATGTACATGGGTTGTCCAATTTTCTAAAGAGAGAGCTTTTGTACAGGTAGCACCATACGTAATTCTAATGATATTGTTGAATGGTGCAAAAATCATTTTGTTGGTCATGATACAACTTACAACAAGCGTTATTTTTGGGAAGTTAAAGGTATATATATATATATATATATATATATATATATATATATATATATATATATATATATATATATATATATATATATATATATATATATATATATATATATATATACAACTTAAAGGTATATCATATGTGTGGAATGAACTAAAATGGACTGAATAATTTGTATTATCAGATATTGATCAATCAAATTCTTATAATTGTCACTCAATTAATGGTATTAGAAGTTTTCATCAAGTCATGACTACAAGATTTAGCAAGCCTCATGTTATTCTTGGAAGAGGAAAATCATGTTTTTGTGTTGATTGCATTGCGAACAACACATATACTCATTGTCAGAATATTGCTGATGGATATGTTTTGCAATGGGAAATGAAAGAATTTCACACAATGCCTCCTTACGAAGATAGTGACATTATTGATATTCATGATCCTCTATATTCACCTGATTATGCACATGTTTATGATTTAGTTGTTATAGGTGCGTGCATGCATATTTTGTAAATTATAAATGTACATGTACATTTTTTTTAATTCTTATTTAATTTAATATTGTTCAAAATTTAATTTAGAAATGTTTAATGAACTAATATTGCTTGAAATATATATACATGTGGTCTATTTTCATAGGTGATATTTTGCAGTAATTGTTGATCCTGACAATACTAAAAGTGTAGATTATTATCTACTGAGATGCACACAACCAAAATGCAAGTTATTGGAATTAGTCAATGATGATGATGGGCAACAATATCCCACTGGTTCAGTTGTTGTTGAAGGCACCTATTATCAAGAAATAAAGATAGATACAAATGGTGTAACATTCAATGATTATATGCCTTGCCAAAAAGTTCTACACTACAGTCACTTAGTAATAGCAACAAGATTGCAATTGGAGACATTGCCAAAAAGAGGATGTGACAACCAAAAGTGGAGGTTTCCTATTGAATATCATTCTACTTATGGTGTCATTATGCCACATGGATCCTTCTTCACCACCTTATATTTCTTGTCCAAATTCATGTGATCGTATGTGTTCCTCCTTAGCCATTCCATACACTCCTATGACCTCTTCCACATATATGTATCCAAAACTCTTTCTCGTAGCACATATATACTCCCCTCTTATCTATGTTAAAAAAACACAAACTCGTGTCACCATCTATTCACCTTTAATGGTCTCTCTAGTTGATCTCCTTTCTACTCTATTGACAAATATCATACACTTATCTATATGGTAACTACATTCCTCATTAATCTTGTAGCCTCTTCACTCACCATACAAACACCTCTATCATGCTTATTTGTTACACATACAATTACAACATTATCACTCCCTTATCATGACTTTTTTTTTGCCGCAATACAACCTCCTTGTCATTGCAAGCTTATCCACTTCATTGTTCTCTCACATGTTTTTTTCTAGAAGTGCTCATTTCTTCTTGGAAAAACCTCTAGTCATTGTGAGTAGCATCTCTTTCTACTATGACTATCTACAAGATCTAGTATGAGAATAAAAAAAGGATCTTACTAAGTTCCTCAAATGTTCATTAACGTGCATGGCTATAATGATAACTACTCGTAACTCACTTGAGAACCTAATGTAAACGTATATGGAAGAAAATTAGGGTTCTATATTTTTGCTTGTCAACTTTGTTATCCAAGTTTTGTTGTTGTGCCAAAAGATCAACCTATCAACGCTCGATACAAATACCAGAAATAAACAAACCACTAGATGCAATTAAGTCATGTTGAAAATTATTGAGGGCAATGTTGAACAACCAATTAGGGGACGTAGAGTGCACACCTTCCAACAATCATCCCTAGTGTGACTGAGGGATTCAAACTTGTGACTTGATATTTGATACTATTTGTTAGCCAAGGTTTGTTGTTGAGCCAAAAGATTGACCTATTAATGCCCAATACAAACACCAAAGATAAACAAACTACAAGAGGTGGTTAAGCCATGTCATGAATCCTCGAGGGTGGCATTGAACAACCAAGGGAAAAAAGGGTGCAAACCTTCCAACAAACTTAAAGTAATAACCTCTGATAACATACCCTTCAAGAATACCACCCAACTTGTAGCAGCTACCTACCAGCTCTTGCTCATATGCAACAAAAGATATGCATCTTGCATGCACCTAAACTCACCAAATAAAACAACACATTTTATTAACTAAATATTATCTTTATATGGAAGGACTTGTACTTACCCTATTCACTCTCTTTCATGGTGTATGAATACACACTCAACTCCTCATTTATACATGGACTCCTAGGCACTCTCTCCCTAATAACCGTACTATTCACATGAAAATACATATCATGTTTCTCACCTAAAAATTCTCTTCTCTTGCTACTCACACATAAACTTTGCTCCTATTGTCATGCTTCCCAATTAGTCTAATGTGTAGTCTTCACCCTTTTTTGCCACACTTCCTAATCAATCTCACATGTGATATTAACCCTTTATTCACCATGTTGGCCAATCAATTGTACTTGTGGTATTCACCTTCATTGGATTTCTCATAACCTCTCCTATTGGCACCTTTTCTCAAATCCTTATAGGAACTTTCTTCTCGCCCAACCTCCATGACATACAACTTTCTACTGTATCACTAAACTTCGTAAATTCTTATCAAGCCACATTTCTTACCCAAATACCTTCCTACGCTCTTCCAAATTCTTAGTCATTTATATCTCTTTGTGTTTTCCAATTTTTCTTATTGATTGCTACTTCCCCCTTGATTCATGTTGAACTCTCTTGCATGCCCAAATTGTCAACCCCCTCACCTTAAAGGAATGTCTATCTAGCCCCTAGAATGCACCAAACATTTATTATAATGTATTTTTAATGTATAAAAGATAATGATATCTTAATGCATTTTAAAAGCTAGATAGTTCTTTCCTAAATACCACCTTAGCTCCTAGATATGTTCTTTGATCATTAGCAAATCGTAGTTCAATATTAAAGCATATGATAAATTATTGATATTTGCATCTTTAGCAAATCGTAGTTTAATATTTGTTGCAAGCTGGATCATAATTTCATATTGTTTTGTGCCCGATTCTCAGAAAGGCCTTTATGTTGAGAATCCAGCCGATATTGAGATCTACGCTGCGAATCCTTCACGTTCTATTGTTTGCACTCAATAATCGAGACTCCAACTCCCAATTGGGCAATGAAATTGTTTCTATAATCCATTTCACTTTCCCATGTCGGGGGATTTCCGATTATCAGGGAAAGATAAAATACAACTTCTGTCGCCCCATCCGACATTTGCAATTCTCAGCATCTTGCAAACCTTACACTGTACACCTGTGTTATGCCGAAGATCTGGTCGCATCTAAAACGCCAAAGTGCAACTAACAGGTATTATATTGTTTAAGACGTTTTTCAATGGAAAAATCATATCGTCAGAGATTCACTATTGATCCAACTTTGCCTGTACTATAAATCTTTCTTGGGCAGTTTCAGCAGCCGATATAGTTTTTCAAAGTTTAAGCTTTTTGGGTGATAATCATGGGCATGAAGAATAGACCCCATGTTGTAATGCTGGCCTTTCCTGCTGTGGGTCACGTTAAGCCCATGATGCAGTTTTCCAAAATTTTGTCTGCCAGGGGCTTCTATATCACTTTTATCAATACTGAATATATGCAAGAGAAAATGTTGAAATCTGGATCGATCCAATCCATGAGTGATATCAGCTTCGAAACTATTCCAGATGGGCTGCCTCCCCAGCACAGACGAACCAGCCAAATTGACCAGCTTTGTAAATCCATTACAGATAATTGTCCAGTGCATTTTGAAAAGCTGATAGATAAGTTGAAGAGCACAGCAGAAGTCCCTCCTTTGAGCTGCATTATTTATAATGGGCTCATGAGTTGGGCTCAAAAATCAGCCAAGAGATTGGGAATTCCTGGAGTGTACTTTTGGACAGCCAGTGCTTGCGGCTTCAATATTTACTTCTCTGTGCCTCTTCTCAGGGAGAAGGGATACATTCCTCTCTAAGGTATGCCTGCTTTTGATTGAAACCTAAAAATAATTTTAATCAGTAATGATAAGATAATTATTGATCATCATAGATTTAATCTATTGATATTTATATACAATCGTACAGTTTATCTTCCAATACTTTAATATTTATATACAATCATACAGTAGATCTTGAGGTGGGTCTCTTTTGTAGATTTGTTATAAGCGTAAAGATGAAACACCATCATCTTTGATTTTGCTTTTAATAGATTAAAAAACAAAAGATAATGTGATCTATGGTCTGCAGATAAGAGTTATCTGACAAATGGATATCTGGAAGAAGAAGAGATATGTTTCATTCCTGGGATGCCCTCCCTGCATATGATAGATGTGCCTAGTTTCTACCATGATGATAACAACTACTTGTCTGAATTTTTAGAAACCCAATGCCAGGCTGCTCTCTTAGCTGATTTCATGGTAATTAATACATTTGATGAGCTAGAGGGGCCAATAATAGAGACACTACAAGCCAGGCTTCCTGTGTACAGCATAGGTCCTCTGTTACTTTGTGCAGCAGAAGAAATGAATGGATTATCCAATATGATTTCTGCCACTATATTTACTGAAGAAACAAGCTGTGTGAAATGGCTGGATGATCAGGATGCCCATTCTGTTCTTTATGTAAGCTTTGGAAGCATAACAGTGATCTCTGAAAGAGAGCTCGTGGAGTTTGCATGGGGTTTAGAGGCAAGCAAGCAGCCCTTTCTGTGGGCTATTCGTCCAGACCTCATTCATGGAGCTTCTACTGTGCTACCTGTGGAGTTTGTAGACAAAGTGAAGGGAAGAGGTTTTTTTGTGAGTTGGGCGCCTCAAATAAAAGTGCTCTCCCATCCTTCTGTGAGTGGTTTTTTAACTCACAGTGGATGGAACTCCACGATAGAAAGCATTTGTGCAGGTGTGCCCATGATTTCATGGCCCTTCTATGCAGAGCAACATATTAATAGGACTTATGTGAGTCAGGTTTGGAAAATTGGGATTTCAATGAATGCTGATGTGGGAAGAGGAGAGGTGGAAGAAAGGGTGAGAAGATTGATGAAAGGGAAGGAAGGGGAAGAAATGAGGAGGAGGGCTGGTGAGTTGAGAGATGCTTCCATTAAGGCATTCAAGAAAGGAGGATCTTCTTACAGTAATTTGGAGAAGATTTTAGCGGAGATAGAAGGTACACTCTTCCCTCTCCCAGCGTAGACTGGTAAGTCACAAGTTCAACAAAATCTTGAAGGATCGGAAGAGAGCATTTTGATTTTATTTATGTCTTGTGTACTATAATAAACCTCCAAAAAGTACTTCCTATGTTTCTTTGCAGTAGACCATCTCATTATGGGGTTGTATGGTCTCTCTCGTCATCTTTTATACGTAAAGAGAAAAATTGGATTTGTGATAGATCTATTTCATGATTTGATGGCTATCATTGAGTCCTCTATTTTAGATCTTTGATTGTATCTTTTGCTTTCTTTTGGAGAGAATTTTCTTTCTAATGGACCTAGGACTCATATTAAATCTTCATTTTGCATCATTGCATAATAATTTCATCTCTCTAAGCTATACTTTATTTAGTGCGAATAAGGTTATTTATCTAATTAGTCATTAGTGGAGATCTATTCACATGTTAACTTAGGTCTTATGTGGCATTCTAGAAATTAGTTATAATAGGGTATGTTCAACTCATTTGCTTTTAGTTTCTTAGGTATTTCATATTTTTATTATGCATTTAATGCTTGTGTCATGTTATTTGTTCATACTACATCACACGTTGCCTTTATAAGCAAGGCATCTCATTATATATTTCATATTCAACCATTATTCAATATTGCATTGTTCAAGCAAGATATTCTTGTCATTCCTTCTTGTGGAAATTATTTTGGTCATGCAAGGATTCTGGAGTTATTGAGGAGTCAATCTACTCCTTACATATTTGATAGATCCTATAAAAAAATGTGAACAAATAATCTTGTAAGAAGTAAATACTCTATATTTGAATAGTTACAATTTTTGGCACACTTAATTTTGGTTCATTATTTGTGTAATTGCATAGGAGGACCTCTAATATCCAACTTGAACAACATTCTTCTATAGGTCTTTCTTCATTAGGTAATATTGTTGGATTCACATTTTAAGTTTCATGGACAAATTCTAATTTTTCAAATTGTCATTATTTTTTGTATTGATATAGTTAGTAAACCAGATTACAAACAAGTATGTAACTACTTTAGCAGTTCATTATAACTGTACAAAATAGGAGCAACTTCTTACTTAGTAACAGTATAAAAAATGTGAGTATGTGATTTGGTAGTACCCGCTATACGTCAGTCTAATTACAATAATGACAAAAGAAACAAAAAACTTGTCCATGGTGTATCCTTGGATTACATCTAGGTGATACATCTTGTAGGTCCTTCCATTCAGAAAAGCCTGCGATCATCCAACATCCTGACAGTTTGGATCATCTATTGTCTATCTGGTGGCCATTGCCTCTAATTTCTTCCATAAGAGCGTCGAGGGCATTCACAAAAGGAGTTCTCTTAGCATTGGTTCTCCCGCAAGTGTATCCATGGGATAGCTCGAAAATGAATACCATGTCATGTCCATTTGAAAGGAACCACCAGAACTTCTCTTTGTTAAGCCTGAACACCATAGTGACCTGCGAGAAGATAGAGTGGAGGGTGAGACTTCAAAAAGACTCAGTAAGGGCCCTGACTTGCCCTTGAAATTTTCCTAAGTTCCTAATTTTCCATATATACCAAAGGATATCACTAGAAAGTAAATTCCAGAACACATTAGTATCTTTCTTAAGTCCTTTAATGACCCCTGTAACAACATCAAGAATATTACAATGCACATGAAGAGTAAATCCAAACATAAGCCAAATTTCCTTAGCAACAATGTAGTCGAAAAATATACGTCTACTAGTTTCCCTAATTTTACAAATAGAACACAGGTCCTCATTAGTAGAGTTCGACTTGGTAGGGATCTTGTTGAGAAGTAGCAGCCATCTAAAGGTTTTCTTCCTCAGAGCCAATGGAGACCCCCAAAGAGATTTAAAGATATGACCCCATTGAGCTCTCGACATGTCAAAACACCAAATTGAATTGAGATGGTTGAGGATGCTACAATCAGAGGAGAGGGTTTTATAAATAGCAAGAGGTTTAAGGTTCCCAATCGGGCTTCCATTGGACCAAGTGAAGGAGAGAGGGTTGTTATCATCACAAGCAATGGGAGGCTGAAGGAAATTACAAGCATTGCATAAGATACATTATAAGTCCTTTTATTAGAAGGAGGCAGATTAAATTTAGCAAAGAGCTCTTCCCAAGGGACCAGAGTTCCACTAGTACAATGATGTCTTTGAAGCAACAAATACCTTTGCTGGCCCCTTTTTTTGGCCGAACACCCCTGAGTAAGGGCTAAAGGCTTATCTTTATGGGTTAAGTTCCACCAAATTGACCTATCCCCACACACTTGATTAACACGGCTGCTCCAACCATTGCCAACATTAGATCTAATAATTTCCCATGCTTTCCAGATAGTTTTGAAGATAACAGAGCCTGCGGTAGATACTAAGAAGGATCCAACTAGTAGATCACTAATGGGGAGGGACTTCCAAGTTTTAGCTTTCTTAGGAACCCCCATGCTAATATTATTATGAATGAGCAGTTTCCATGGTTCATTACCTTCCAGAGCATGAAAAATCCATTTGGCAGCCAATGCAATCCCTTGGGTTCTCAGATCCTTAAGACCCAGGCCACCAATAGATTTATCCATGTAGCACCAATCCCATTTGACTGAGTGATCTTTGCTATGACCTCTTCCATCTGACCACAAAAAGTCTCTAATGATTTTTTGAATCTCATTGATCTGATAATTATTGAACATCCATACAGATGCATAGTAGATACTGTAGGATGAGAGAATCTTTTGGCACACTTGCATTCTTCCTGCCAGCGATAAATAGTGCTTATTCCATTTGGAGAGATTGAATTCAATCTTCCCCTTAATCCATGCCCACATTGTTGATATGTGGCGACTGATCAACAAAGTACTGTACACTCATATGTGGTGTTGGATGAGATTCCTAAAAATGAAATGCCACAGGTACCTGATGCTCAGCAACAACAGATTGTCCTGCAAACTCCTGCAAGTGTTAGACGTTCTACGAGGTCAAGTAAACCCCCTGAAAGATTTTCTCCTTCTTTGTATTCTATTTTATTAACTGATTCTGGTGAACTAGAAGAATATGAAGAAGCAATGCAAGTGGATGTCAAACAACAGTGGGAGCTAAGCATGAAAGAGGAGATGGACTCCTTGATGAAAAATAAGACTTGGGACTTAGTCCCTTTACCTGTAGAAAAAAGAGCCTTTCCTAACAAATGGGTTTATTGGCTGAAGGAGGAGGAAGGAGGTCAGAAAAGATATAAGGCCAGACTTGTGGTAAAAGGTTTTGCATAGAAAAAGGGTATAGATTATGATGAAATATTTTCTCCAGTTGTAAAAATGACTTCAATTAGAACTGTACTTAGTCTTGTGGCTGCAGATGATTTACATCTTGAACAATTAGATGTCAAAACAACTTTTCTCCATGGAGATTTGGAGGAGGAAATTTACATGTTGCAACCACAGGGATATGAGGTCAAAGGTAAGGAGAACTTGGTGTGCAGGTTGAAGAAAAGTTTGTATGGACTAAAGCAAGCACCCCGACAATGGTATTTAAAATTTGATAGTTTCATGGCTCAACACGGTTATCATAGATGTCATTCTGATCATTGTGTATATTTTAAGAGATTGGATAATGGCAATTATATTATCCTATTGCTTTATGTTGATGACATGCTTGTTGCTGGGTCTAACATGCACCATATAAATGATCTTAAACATAAATTAGCTAGGTCATTTGCTATGAAGGATTTGGGTGCAGCTAAGCGAATTCTCGGTATGAGGATTACACAGGATAGGAAAAATAGAACCTTGAATTTGTCCCAAAGCGAATATATAAAGAATGTGTTGAAAAGATTTAACACGCAGGATGCAAAAGCAGTTAGTACACCTTTGGCTAGTCATTTCAAATTGACTAAGGAGATGTGCCCAAAGGCACAGGAAGAGGTAAACAAAATGTCTAACATCCCGTATTCATCAGTTGTTGGCAGTCTGATGTATGCAATGGTTTGCACAAGACCAAATATTGCACATGCAGTGGGAGTTGTGAGGAGGTTTATGAGTAATCTAGGTATGGAACATTGGAATGCTGTGAAATGGATTCTTCGATATTTGAAAGGAACTACTACGAAGGCATTATGTTTCAAAGGATCTAATGCTTCTCTGAGTGGATTTGTTGACTCTGATCTGGCAAGTGATATTGATTCATGAAGGAGTACTATAGGGTATGTTTTTACTATAGGGGGAACTACAGTCAGTTGGATTTCTAGGCTGCAAAAGGTTGTTGCACTTTCAACCACTGAAGTTGAGTATGTTGCTGCTATGGAAGCCAACAAGGAGATGATTTGGTTACAATGTTTTCTGGAGGAATTGGGTCAGACACAAGAGGATCGACCATTGTATACCGATAGCCAGAGTGCCATTCATCTTGCAGAGAACTCTACTTTTCATTCAAGGACAAAGCACATTCAGCTCAGGTACCATTTCATCCGGACTGTTTTGGAGGAGGGTTAGTTGTGACTTGAGAAGATTCACACAAGTGAGAATCCTGCTGATATGTTCATGAAGGCAGTTCCACATGAGAAGCTGATTTCTTCATCAGTTTCTGCTGGTTTTCTTGATTGATAATAGTGGAATTTATACCAGTCAAGTCCAAGTGTTTTATCCAGTGGATGCTGCAAGTACAGTGGTGTTTTCTTGTAGCAGTCTCCAAGTGGGAGATTGTTGATATGTGGTGACTGATCAACAAAGTAATGTACACTCAGCATGTATCCTCATCGGGATCGGGGGCCGGGTCGAGCCTCGAGAAAGCGGGCGAAGCTTGCTGTGGGGGTTCGGGGGCGGTAACCCCCCAGAAATTTTTTTTTGCCATTTTTTGTTGATGAAAACCGACATTGTAATAAAACCCTAAAAAGGCCGATTTTTTTTTTGCCTTAAAAATGCATGTTATAAGCAGTTGGGATGCTTAAGGCATTGTAAGGTTGATGTACTATTTTTGTTGGATAATAAGAAAGATTGGACGACTGTGTATGGTGGACATAACCCATTCTGGGTGAAACACGTTAAATCTCTGTGTTATCTATGTCCTGTTTTATTTCTTTATCTTTTGTATTTAAATCTGCATATAATTGTCAGTTCATATTTGCTTCAGATCTACTTGAAACCCTAACACACATGTCCTTAAGGCAAGGGGAGATTGCAAAAGGGATCCCCAGATATCTAACAATTGTGGTTGGTGTTCCCCACAGATACCCATAGGTAGAAAGCCAGTCTGGAGGTTTCTCAGTCCATCCCTGTAGGGTAGATTTGGGCTGGGAGATCTTGGCCCCTACGGCTTCACAGAACAAGGAGAGCTTGGTTGATAGAGCATCAAAATTCTCTTTTGATATTTCAAAGAAAAAGGCAGTGTCATCTACAAATTGGATGTTGATCAGCTTTGAGTCGTCTGGGAGGGAGATTCCCTTAACCCTAGGGGAGTGGGAGTTGTCTCTAAGCTTATTAAAAAGAGCATCAGAGGCAATTACAAAAAGAGAAAGGGCAAGAGGACAACCCTTCCTAATAGGTCTACTGAGCTCGAATGGATGAGAAATCAGACCATTCACTTCTACCTAGGCATGAGCATCCCTAATAAGGACCTTAACAAACTGACAAAAGATCTCGGGAAATCCAAAGGCTTGGAGCATAGTGGTTATGAGACCCCATTCATTCCTGTCATAGGCTTTTTCAAAGTCTAACAAAAACATGGCCACCTTTTGATCCGAGACTCTAGCCCATTCCATGGCCTCCCATCTTGTAATCAGATTTTCCAAGATGTATCTCCCTTTAATGAAACCGGTTTGGGTAGGGCATATAAACTTAGGGAGGATATTTTCGAGCCTTAAGGCGAGCAATTTAGCAAGGATCTTGTAAGAGTCATTGAGTAGAGTAATAGGGCGCTAGTTCTTGATTAGAGCCTTGTCCCCTTCTTTGGGTATAAGCTTGATCAACCCTCTATTAATGTTAATTCCCAGAGTTCTAGTCTTGATGGCTTCATTATAGACCTCAAGAAGATCATCAGCGATCCATAAAATATTAGCCTTATAAAACTCTATGGTAAGCCCATCCGATCCTAGGGCTTTGTCATTATAAAGAGAGTTAATAGCTCTAATAATCTTCTCCACTGAGAAGGGTTTACTGAGAGAGATAACCTCATCGAGAGATACAAGTTTAGGAATAAGATCCTTACATTTGATCCTTGCAGCCCTTGAGGCAGGAGAATCTTTGGAGGAGAAGAGTTGCTTGTAGAATTTACTGAACTCACTCATGATTTCCTCATCAACAACAATTTCTTTTCCATCCACCCATAGCTTATCAATCCTTTCCTTACATTGTTTTTGCTTCATAATGTTGAAAAAGAACTTTGAGCCTTTGTCCCCTTTGTCTAGAGAGAGCATCCTGGCTTTGGTTCGGGCACCTAGTGCCTTCTGATGCTTCCTTTTCCGGAGCTCATCTCTAGCAATGGCCACTTGGAGATTAAGATGAGAGTTGTTGGGGTCATATTGAAGGGCTTGCTCTGCATTGAGCAGATTAGATGATAGAACCAACTCAACCTGTCTGGCATCTTTGGCCTTCTTTTTGCCAATGGTGCCAATTATCTTCTACCAACTTCTGACCAAGGTATCCCAGTTGTTTATATAGGATCCACTAGAGGGATTCCACTTATTAAACATTCTTACTATATGAATAGCCTTAAGGACGTCTTGGTCTTTGAGGAGATTGTTGTTGAGAATAAATTTACCTCTATTTTTACTATGAGGCTTGTTTGCACTCCTAGAAACAATTTCAATAAAGATGGGGTGGTGATCTGAGAGGGAGGAGGGTCTGACCACCACCGGGAAACCTTGGTAGTCCGGGGCAAGGGAGAAGAAGTCCTTATTGGTATAAAATCTATCCAATCTGGAGTGGATTCTACAACCATCTTTCTGGAAGTTGCACCGCATAAACCATATGCCCTTATTAACATGCTTTAATCCTTCTAATGGGTCAAACAATCTCTTCATGCTTTTCATTCTATCCCAATGAATATTTTCTCCACCTTTCCACTCATTTGCAATGCCCCCTGACTTGTCATCCTTGTGTTCGACCATATTGGAGTCACCCCCCAGAATCCATGAGATGTCCGAAAGAGAAGCAAACCACTTCTAAAGCTCAGATCTATCCCTATAATCATTGGGAGCGTATATGTTGTACAACCTAAATGAAGAATCACCATGCTGGAAAGTGACCCACATAGGTCTATTACAAGGGGAGACTCTTGAGTAAATGATAGATTTTTTCCAATTAGGGTTAATAAGAATGGCAGCCCCTCCTTTGCCTTTCTCATGATTAGTGAAGAATTTGAGTGAGTCCTTCCATATGAAGTTTAGATTGATCTCTAGGGTGAAGTTAATAACTTTAACTTCCTAAAGCAGGACAAAATCCAAGTCCTTATGACTATTCAACAATCTTCTCACAATATATTTCCTATCAGGGGATTTGAACCCTCAGATATTCCATGATAGATATTTCATGGAGAACAAATAATTATTTTTCATTCTTGTCAGCTTTGAAGTTGTTAAAGCACTTGGGGATGCTCACCTTTTGGTTAGATTTTTTTTGTGCAGGAAAGAGTTTGTTTTTAGAGCCTAAAGGCCTCTCTCTTTTTCTCCTGGTGAGAGCTTCACCCTCAAAGATTTCCTCATTTGTGAAATCTGCATCCTTAAGTTCCTCACAATTAATGGTCGACAGGTTGGATCTTAAATTAGTTTCTATCTCAAACTCATGAATGTCCACAAAGGAGGCATCTTCTTGGGAATCTCCTTCTGACATTCCTATCTTAGGAGTGTAATGGATTCTAGAGTTGACAGCTGTTGGAGAAGTTGGGATAATCTCATAAAAGACATTATCATCATCAACCAAGGTCTTAGCTTTAATTGGAGTAGGGGTTGGGGATGTGATGAGGATAGGATGAGGGGAGAAATCCTCATGCCCTGGAAGGTCCAGTGAATCATTCTACACAAGTGTCAGGTCTAATGAATTATCCCTAACTTGGGATTGACATGTTGTGAGAGAAGATTGAGGATCGTCAAGAACAGAGGGGTTGCAACCCTACTCCTACTAGCATCATCTCCATGATCAATGCCTTCAATAGTCCTGACAATTGTTTTTACATGAGAGTCCTTGCGGGGATTGGTTTTTGTCAATTCCTTCGAAGGTGTATTAGACCCCTCTTGCACTATGCCTGGTTTGACTGATTGAAAATTTTGATGTCCTCTGGCTCTTATCTTTTCCAAGGCCAGTTGTTGGGTATTCTTTTTCTTAGATCTTTTGTTTCCCCTTGAGACCAACTAGAAGCCAGAATCATCAATATTTTCCATATGAGAAATGACTGCAGACACCACTAACTGAGGGGGGATTTGCATTGAAGGGACCGAATTCAGAATTATTATCAAAATTAGGGGGATCGACAAGTTGAGTCTTAGGGAAGTTAGTCACCACAATATTTTACTTAACAAATCCAGTTTATCTTTAACAGACGGTTCATTCGAAGGTTTAACTGAAGGATTGGAAGGAGCAGGGCCCCCTTTATTTCTTCCAGACCTAGGCGGGTTAGTGAAAGGTTTGGGCTTGTTCGACAGAATAGGGAAAGAGCGCCTGGCATTTCCTTCCCTTATACAAAGGAAGCATGAGTTCAAACCCCCTAGGGTTTTCCAGAATGCAGGTGAAGGATTCATTCTACAATTTAATGTTAAGAAATCTAGGAATGTCTACTCCTGGATTGATGAATATCAAGACTTTGGCATCTAGATTGGGGTCAAGGTTCATCAAATGATCTACTCTCACCACTTTCCCTATCGAATCAAGCAATTGCGGAATGAAATTCCAAAAAATAGGAGGTAGATTTTTAATTAACAACCATCGAGGGCAAGATAAAGCCAAAATTTCTTCATTAACCACATCAAAAGACCATTTTAGGGCCCTGAAAGTGGTTTGGCCAACGACCCATAATTGTTTATGAAGAACCTCTAACTGCGATTTATTATCTTTAAAGAAAATAACAAAAAAACCTTTCTGGATCATTCTACAGAAAGAAAAATTGAAACCTAGCTTTTTAATCCAAACATTTTTCATCCAATCATCAAGGAATTTCCTTGCTGGATATTTATCCACATTAGTTACAACGAAGAAAATAGCTACGTCTTGGAGTCATTTATTTTCAAGTTCTAGGGCATCGTCGATGGCATCGTTAGGAGAGATAGAGAAAGTGCAAGGAGCCAAGGCAGGGTCCTTACCTCGTCCTTTGGTTCCGCCATTACCATTTACACTCAAAGCACTTACTAGAGCAAACTTGGCCTCCTTCGAGACCTGAACTACATCACCAACGATCGCGTCTCAGAAGGACTTACCAAAGAATGCTTCCTTGACGGCTTTATTCAAGGGCACATGGGTCAAGTCTGCCCCATTAATCCCCACCTCCATCGAGCATTAACTGCTTTTGCCCTTCTTCGTACCTACAATGAATGCATCCGACTCGGCAAGGGATTAGAAAACAGAGAAAGAAGAAATTTTTTTACCACTGCGGAGGAGGTCATATGCCTCCTCCACCTGCAGGGTTGCTAGGGGTCCACGTCAACCCTAGTTGTAGGCCCTAGTCGTAGAGTGCCTCCCCCCAAAAAAAGAGGTTTTGGATAAAAACAACAATTGTCATTATTTTGTTCATTGTGAATCCATTTTAGTTATTATATTCTATTAGTTGGCACCTTGATATTTCATTGAATCTTTTCCCACTCCACACACATTAGAATATTGATCCTTGTAGGCATATGATTTAAATACTTATAAAATTATTTATACATGTTGTTCTTGAGTTCAAACTTAGGAATACACATAAAATCCATTCTTTCTCATTCCATTGACTACTAATAGAGGCTAAAAAACCAAACCAAAGGTCTCACCATTCTATTGAGCTCCTTTATAGTCACAACAATTTTCTTTGTCCTAGAATAGATACTAATTGATATTAAATGCATGAAAAATTGTGGCTTTCAGTCCTCTCTTACTACATTCAATATTTTTATTTGATTTATATTTATATTTGACCACCTAATTTATATTTTCCATGTGCAAGTGTTTCTAGTTCCATAACAACTCCTTTATTTCTACCATCTTGGGATGATAATGTAGCTTACCCAATTGATAATATGTTTACCAAACTAAAACATATGCATGCTACTATCAACATTTGTGAACTTTCCAAGTTGATTAATTGGTTATCTATTTTTTAACATGTTTTATGTTTTCTATATTTCAAATTTCTATTAGTCTAGTTTTTCTTCCTAGCTATGTATTTTGTTTAGCTAAGCATACCTTAGTTAGGTGACATATTTTAGATAAGGATAAAGTGTATTTTAGATTTTTTGATTAAATTAGTAAAGAAAAAAACAATTAATTTATGTGTGTTTTTTAGTGTAGTCATTAAGTTGAAAAATCTTAATACGTCTAGAAAATCATTTTTTTTCATTAATGATAAATTTAAATTAGTAAAATATCTTATTCTTTCCCAACTTAATATCATATCATAGTCAATATGAGATTTCATAAAACTATCTATTTATAAAAAAGATCATTCCATATTAAAAAAGTGGTGAATGTGATGCACCAAACCCTAATATTTTTGAAGGAGAAATTTGCTTCAGGTGAGGTAGAATATATGATGAAGGTGAAGGAAAATGAAATCTTAATAAGAGTGATCTTGGTGATGATGGTATTGATAGGTCTAGAGATGGAATCCTTGATGATATCTTTGCTAATGAAGACATTTGGGCACGTGATTGGGCTAAAGAAGATAATATATTTCTTTTTTGTAGATAGATCTAACTCAATATTTGTTAAGAATGGTGATTCTGATGCTAAGAAGGATGTTTAAGAGAGACAATGTTTTGATGAAGAGGATGAACTTTTCCTTGATATTCTCTTTGAGGTGTTTATGAAGGTGTAGAAGCATGAGATTGATGTGACTATGGCAAAAGTCCAAAATGATGTTGATGAGGGAGATCAGTTTTGGGGGATCATAAGAGACTTTCCTCTTCCCCCAAAGCTTGACTCTTCAATCAATAATAATGATAACTAGGTGGTGTTTGTGGTTTCTTCTTAAGAATCTTTAGAGGTTAAAATATCAACAATTGGTGCTAATTGTGTTCAATTTAGATTTTTTAATGGGGACAATGGCATGACAACTATTTTCCCACTTTCTACTAGGGTTTTAGAGGAACTCTGTGAAATGAAGGCTTGTATGTTATAGGATGTGGGTGGTTCAATCTTATAAATGGTTTATGCCTATGATGTGACTATTGGATATTTTAGAGAAGGTTATTTCCTTAGGGTTTTGATTGAGGCTAAGGTGGAAGGGTAGATTCAAATTGATATCTAGAATCCTCTTACCGATAAGTTGTCTTCTTGGCTTAGGAATTTTCTTATTGAAATATTTTGCCATAATCATCCCGATATTGATGTTGCTAGAAGATAGGTGCTTCAAAGTTGGAAACTATGTGGTCAAATTTAGTAGCTATTATTAGAATATTGTATTCCTCAAGATTCCTTTTCCAATATAGAAGATTTACCAAGGACTCTTTTTAAAGGTCCTTGGTTTTGAGGGAAGAATGCACTTTACCTTAAAAATTAGTCTTTGAAATTGAATTTAGTGAAATAATATTAACTTAAAATTTCCCATCTGGGTATACAGAATAACCCCTGTTTTCTTATATATAAAAAAGAGAGTAAATGTTTATGACAACAAGGAATGAAACTTATCAAAAACAGATTTAAACTCTTGCATAAAAGTTTTCATGGCCAATGCCCATGACTCAAGTAATGAGGTAGCAACCTCACTTTTAGTTTGCATCTGGAATACCAGTTCTTCCATGGCATCAATGGTACTCATCTCTTGAGTTACCGTTATGGCTTCCAGATTGAGAAAACATTTATGAAGAATCTGCAGTCTTGGCAATAAGATCAGTTGTAGCTCCTGCAAATCTTTGGTCCGGTTGTAGATTTCTAATTCCACCTTGACAGTCTGAAGCTGATAATGATGAATTGTTTGCCCATATGTAGTTGTAAAGCGAAAAAATCGAACCCTAGTCGTTCTCCCCTCCCCAACTCCGAGGAGGGAGAAGGGAGAGTCACTAGGGTTGATGGTTTTCACTTAGGAGGGACTTTACATTCAAAAGAGGGGTTGAAACCCACAAGATCCAATCCCACGCAATGCAAGATTGGATTCTATATGAGTTTCAAGGGTTGTGATAGCAAGGATACCCTCTTTTGTAAAGAATGTAGATAGAAAGATTAAGCTAGGAATACATAGAAAGTGAGAAAGATTCACTTATAAACTGAGTTAGGGATATAGGATGAAGCTGCGGACCTAGAATTAGCAGTAAAATGTCGAGACGGCGCTGTCCTGCAAATTTGAGCAAAAGTTGACGGGACGATGGCGCCCGGCATGCACACGGTCCTCCAAAAAATCCGCGAAATGAAGGGGGATCTGTTCGTCTCTGCACAAGGATTCCAGATCTTCAATTTCAGCCGCGTACCTGCAACCTACACACAGAAAAGCGAAGACGATTGGGGGGTTAGGGATTAGGGGTTTGCCCTTAGGTCAAACCCCAGTTTTGGAATTAACCAAGAAATGAGAAATGCTGTAAATGTAATGTAAAACAAGTACTAATACCTTGTTGTAAGGATGTTTGTATCCTTATATGCGAAGGTATAGATGTTGTTGTTTGTTTTTGTTGTATGTTGTAGCATGTAATGTGTTGTAAGTGATCTCCTCTTCAATGGTTGAATCCTTGTCTTGAATGCAACACTTAGCCTTGAATGGAGACTTAGAATGATCAATTGCTTGAAGGAATGCTTGAATGCTTGAATGCCTGAATGTTTGAATATCGTTTCGCCCCTTTTTTCTCTCCTATTCAAATGAGAGAGGAAAAGTAGTTTATATACTTGCCAATTAGGGTTAAAAGACTGATTTTCTCGACCTTAGGCCGACCAGGAAATGTTATTTTCCAATTTGCAAACAAAAAGGCCCGAAGTCCCATAGGAGACCGGGCCCAAAATAGGGCCAGGGACCAAGGCACTGGGCGCTCTGGTCCCACCTCCCGAGACAGCAGGGTGCAAGGAGGATCAGGCCAGGGTGCTGGAAAAATGCAGTTTTTGGTGTCGTGGACAGGTTTCGGGGTCTCCATTCAGGTTTAGTGTTGCGTCGCCATCGTGAAGACCCAAATGCGGTCGAAATTGCAAGTGTCACAATTTTAGGACGCTACAGTAGTGAAGGAATCATATGTCATCTTGAAGTTGCTTATATATGCTTGTAACTCCAGTTGGAGTTTATCTTTTTGTTTAAGCACATCATCACAAAATAGATGGGGTTGGCAGATTTTACTTAACAGTAATTTGCCCTCATCTAGAGAAACATTGATATCCTTTTGCTGCTTCAGAAGTTGTGACCGGAGCTCATTCAATTTCTTGACTAAGGCAGTGTTGAGTGCCTTTTCATGATTCTTCTTTGCAGTGGCTGTAACAACATCTTCCAAGCATTGTACCTGGTTCTCCACTATGGTACAAAGTGGTTTAAGCTTGGATAGAGAGGAATCAATACTGGGGAGGTTAGTATCGGGAATCAGACTGGTAAGGGTGTCAAACGCAGTTTGAATGACATCCTATTCCTTCTTCCTCCACAATGCTTCCAGTCTCTCCTGTGCAATTTATATGCTTTGAAGCAGCTTAGACTCATTTTAAAATTCAAGATCAATAGGACTGGTGGTGTCAACCTGTTTGGTTTGATCACTAGTTGCATTAGGAGTCTCCACTTGTTTGTTCTTTTTTGCTTCCTTCTCCTCTTCTCCTCTTTTGCTCTTTTCTTTTCCTCTTCTTTCTTCTTTTGCTCCTCTTTCTTCTTCTCCATTTCTTCTTTCTTCCCATCTTCTTCTTGCTTTTTCTTCTCTTCCTACTTCTTCTTTTTCTCCTCTTCTTTCCTCTTCTCCTCTTCTTTCCTTTTCTCCCCTTCTTTCCTTTTCTCTTCATCTTTCCTTTTCTCCTCCTCTTTCTTCTTCTCTTCCTCTTTCTTCTTCTCTACCTCTTCCTTTTTCTTTTTCTCTTCCTCTTTTCTCTTGTTTTCTTCCTGTCTTGCTTTTTCCTCTTGCTCTTTCTTCATTTGTTCTTTGTCCTACTTTTCTTTCTCAGCTTTTTCTTTCTCTTTCTCTTTATCTAGAGTGACATCCTCAACATCTAAAGCATCCACATCAATAGGATCATTTTTCTCTATCTCTCTTTCACCTTCACTGTCAAATACTACATCCGGTTTGCCTGATGATGGGTCAGGTTCATGTTCAGCCTTCTTATTGGCTTCAGATACTTGGTGTAACTTGACAACAACTTTAGCATGTAAATGAGTATCCTTTTCCACTTTCAAAAGTTTTACCTTCTAGTAATCTGAGTCTTCTCCTTCTCATGAAGGCCTTTGTTCTTATCCATTACTTCAAATAATTCTGAATTAGAAGCATCAGGAAAGTATTGTGCAAAAATTTTCTCCCTGATCTCCTCTTCCTTTTCAATGGCAATGTACCACTTATTATCTAAAGATGTATACAAAGAATCTGATGTAACCGATCTAATCACTGATGGCGACCGGTCATTAACACATTAATATTTAATGACTTCCTGTTCTACTTCTTCTTTCTCACTATCAGTAAAATCATCAAGCACTTTCCTCTTTATATTCTTTAGATTCCTCTGACAATGTCTCAGTGGCTTATTAGAGGAAATATCTATATTTACTGGTGCTAAAGTTGCAGGTGCATTACCGGTGATTTTGCCTTCTTGCTTGTTTGCCTTGTCTTCTTTGTTTGAACCTTCGGTTCAGTGTCTTCTTCCATTGCTGACTGATTCTTGGATTTCCACTCCCTTTCAAATACTTTAGCAGGAGAAACCTTAGGTTTATTTTTGGAAGGAGACCGCTTGGTCACTTTTGGACTGGCAGAGGTAACCGGTGCAGATATCGATGGCACTGCCTTATCCTTTTTCTGTTTTGGTTCTTCAACCAGTGTAACCCTCTCCAAATAGGTACCAGTTCACTTTTTCTTCACATCCAGTGGTGAGGCAAGTAGGGTAGAGGCATACCCGATCAATAGGTCATTCACCACTTCATAACCCATAGCTTCAACCGCTTCCTTTCTTGGTTCCACCGCTTCCATTACGCATTCATCTACCTTTATTGTGAAGCAAATGTCATCTTTATAATCTTTCACAATATCATCAGATATCCTAATTCTCTGGTTTATTTTCTGCTTGAATTCATTAAAATATTTATTAAGAACCTCAGGATAGGTAGTTCCCACTACTTGAAGGCTCTCTTTTATCTATCTAGAAATCGGTAGGTCAGCAGACCATTGAACATCACCTACTCTAGGGAAATAACCTTGAAAGTAGAAGAATAAGCCTACTAGAAATTGGCCAAACCTGAACCTAAGAGAATTGTCTTATTTGATGGATTTCAGATTCAATAGCAATTGCTTCTGCAAATAGAAACATAGGTCAAATGTAGCATTTTCCTTGATCATTCTATAAGCAACATTTACTGCAGCAGGAGGGACAGGGTTCTTTCTGTTGGCATAAAATATCTGGTAGCCAATCACCACGCAAGCATATTCAACCAAATCATCTTTGATGGTGTTGACGGTCATCGCCTGTTGGTCACTCACAAAACTGGTGAGCTTAGTCATTTCAGTCTTGGTGACCTTCCTTAGAGCTAGTACCTCTCCAGTGTTGCAGAAATTGGTGACAACAGGAATTGCTTTTGGTGTAATATCATGCATCCACTTGAGATACATCTTATCACCATGTACTCTACTCAGGATGATGCAGATGTGTTCTTCTATGAACTCTTCCAGAAAATATATTGCATTATGTAGATTCTTCTTCTCAAGGATATTAAATTCAGGTTTGATCTTCTTATCATCCCCACAGAACAAACCTAGCTGGGAATGAATCACTAGGGATCCTACGTCTTCCAATTTACAATCAATGTATCCCAAAATATCTCCCTCTACAATAACTCCGACGGGTATTTGAGATAGGGAATTGTATTTTTCTTTCTTTAGAAGAAATTTAGTTGAATCTACAGGTGCACTAGAACTGGAGGGCGATGCAGAAGCCATGATAAGAAAGAAATTCAAGAAATACCTTCACAATCCAAAATTTAGGGTTTTCCAATGTCTCCCACAATACACCACTTCGGTTGTTGGATTACCGCTTTAGTGTTCTTCACTGATAGATTGAAAAAGATCTTTGGATTCTTCTGTGAGATTTTGAATTCACTCTGAATCGCTAGTTGAATCGCTCTTTGTCACTCTTCTCTTGAAAAATTCTTCACTCAAAAACTGATAAGTGAAAATGACGTCGAAAATCCCTTTTAAACAAATTCTCACCTACCATAATAAATGCATCACCGCTAGGGCATAAACCCTAATTTTTCCTTTTACCACTTCAAATCTTTTGTCGATTGACATGTAACATATACTGGTTAAGGTATTTACCGATATAAACTGGGGGTTCGAAATATTTCACCGATATGTTCCCCCTAAGCTTTTCTGAATCTCAGTTTGTCGATTCAGAGACTTCCACACTAAGTATAGAACTCGGTTCATCATGTGACACTTCTTCTGGTTTCTTTTTCCAAGTTTTATTCATTCTTGCTTGAATGGTTTCAACATCAATCTTCCCTTCTGGAGTGATCGGTATATCATTCGATAGGTTCTTTCTCAGTCTGCAAGTTCTGGCAGTGTGTCCTAGTTTGTTGCAATGATAGCATACCATTCCAGGTGTTCTCCATGGTCCATTATTCATACTACCATTCTTCCTTCTGCATGTTGCAATAGTGTGACCACTACCACGACAGATCAAACAGGTTGCTCTCCAACCAGTTGCCGCTTGATAACCACCTGACCGATGGTCATAGATATTGTACCGGCTGGATTTCCGGTTCACAGAGGGTTCTAGGATAACTCCTTGAGTCCTTGGAGGATATCTCTCAGTGTTGTGCAAAATTGAACTGCATTCAAATGCTCTATGCCCAAACTTGTTGCATGGATAATAGTTTCCATTGAATCTATTGGATCTAGGCTTATTGTTTAGAAAATAAGGAAAATTGTTGTAGGCCTTGCTTCTACACACATTAGTAGTATGTCCTTCTTTGAGACAATTAAAGAAAACGGGTTTAAATTTTTTCTTACCTTTATCCTTGGATGTCGGTTGCTTCTTTGATGCTTCAACTTTTGTTCTAGAGGTCTCACCTTCCTCATACCTAGAGAAACCAAGTCCAATGGTATTCTTTATCGGTTTTGTCGATTCAAGCTTTTGTTCTAGCTTAGCAGTACTCTGATTGAATTTGGAAAGTATCTCCTTTGACTCAATATGTTCCTTGGAAATAGCAGCATTGGATTCCTTTAAGGTTGCATTCTCAGAAATAGCCATGTTTAGTTCACCTTGTATTTCTTCTTTTTTCACTTTACTCTCTTGGAGATGAGCGGTAAGGGTACTGATTTCTTGCTTTAGCTTGGAGATCTCATGATCTTTGTCTTTTATCAGATCTTTAGCTTTCCTTCTGTTCTCAAGTTCTTGACACATTCTAATAGTTAGTCCTTCCAACTCTTTTCTCAGATTGGCTTTAGATTTATTCAGTTTTTCAACTTCTTCAACTAGGGCATCCATGTCTGCTTCATCAGAAGAGCTGTTTTCGGTAAGTTCATCAGTTTCTCAGCATGCTTTCTTCTTTTGGCCAAAGAGGCTTTATACTTGACTTAGAGTTCATCATAGGCTCTCTTAGTCTGAGTGAGATGGTGAGTAAGTTCCCTCACACTGTATTCCCCCATATTTCCTTCCAAGTGGTTAGACTTATAGAAAGCTTGGCTCTGATACCAATTGATGGATACTAAGAGGGGGGGGTGAATTATTATACCAAAAAATACTGTAAGCAAACTCTTAAACAGTTTAGCAGATAATCAGTACAAAGGATTCTCTAATAAATCGGTTAAGATAAATGCAAACCAAATAGAAAACAAAGCATTCACCCACAAGAACACAATCACCATAACACAAGATTTTTGATGTGGAAACCCAAATGGGAAAAACAACGGTGAGCGTAAACTCACAAGTAACTATCTACATAATAGAAACCAAACCGGTTAAGGTCATACAATGTTCTTCACTAGAACAACTGGGCCTACCCGGTTAAGGGTTTCAGACTTGTCGAAGATGTGAGTAATCAACAAGTGAGTGATCTAGCTAATAGCATAGTCTGCTTAATTAGATCCTTGATAGCTCATTGTTAATGCATTTCAACATTACTTCAATCTTCAATATCTCCATACTCTAACTCTTCACACAGACCTAATCTGATCTACAATGATCACACATAACCTCTTCTATCACACATATGTCTCTTTCTCATACATACAAACCCTAGACATGATGTCCTTATAAAGGAATCTGATTTCATGTCGGTCCAATAGGATTAGATTACAAGTTCCTAGGTTCAGTGCATCTGGACACGTTTGGTAACATGACATAAAATCACCACCAAAGTGTCTGTGGATGATAACTCATCACACATTATAGTAATACCGGTTGGTAACTCATCACAGAGTAATACCGATTAATACAATTTACTAATTATTGGTTTGTCAAAAATGAAGACTAGAAAACATTAACTACTGCTTTGTTCCTTCATACCGCTTGCAATCCTCGAACCACTTGAGCTCTTCAATCAATCTGTGACCGGTAAACATCTTCTACAAAATATCGATAGTCTAAAGACTATACATTCAGTAATACACAATACCAGTTGGAACAATTACCGGTTGAGTCATAACTCATACATCAATAAAGTGTGTGTCCATCAATGACAATCAAAACATCATCAAAATGCCAACATTACCAAGATGTGTACATTTGGAGAGAACACATGAAATTGGTAGGAAACAGGTTTCTTTTGGAAAATACAAGACAGTCACATATGGAGTTAAAGATAGAAAATATTTGAAGAGATGTGAGCTAGTGAAAAATGATATATGTGTAGCTGAATTTATTAAAATGTTTCAAGAGAAACTAGTTTATGAGTACATAATGCATATACATAGATCTCGATGGTTAGATGAGCAATTCAAGTTATGTAAGGACACATTTCCTCTTGGCACCATTGTCTCTATTGTTGATTTTGCTGAAAATTATACATGACAACCTCAAAATGAAGTGTATTATTATTCTACACAAGTTTCTATTTTTGTACATATAGAATTCATGCATGCAAATGATAGTACATAGGAGGATAGAAAGGTTGTAAGAGAGTATCACTTCTACATAAGTGAGGATCATACTCATTCATCAAAGTTTGTACAAGGTTGCTTTAAAGTTTTCCATGTTAGTTTAAGGGAAACGAACACGATACAACTAACACTTAATATGGTTAGATAATTGCACCGCACAATTCAAGAATGCAAGGATGTTTTATTGGTTGACAAGGATGCATATGACAAGCGGTGTACAACATTGTTGGAATTTCACTGAGGCTGGACATGGTAAGGGAAAGCACGATGGTGTAGGAGCATGTGTAAAAAGAGCCCTAGCTAGAGAAAAAATGAAGTACGAAGGTGGTGCTGAGTTGATAGATGCAGAAACAATTGTGCAATGGTGTAAGTCTATGATGGGTCCAAGTAATCTAGGTACGTCAATGGTTCATAGATATTTTTGATTGATCACTTAATCTAACATTGAAAACTATCTAGATTGTTGTACAATTAGAGGATCAAGTGACATGCACTCATTTATGAGTTCAAATGCAAGTTCACTAGTAATTTATACGAGATAGATGGTATGTTTTTTCTCTTCATGCATGTATGTTTGTGGGAAGAATGTGAATCACAAGAGTGGGTTGACAAATGGTCTTGTAGACCACTGGTTCCCATTGATACATATCAAATTCCCAAAGTACTAAAATTGAGCCAGATGGAGACATCAGTGGATTTTGACCATGTATCCGAGCTAGTGGATTCAGGTGATTTTTTGAGTTGATTTTTTTGCAAGTATTCTTTTTGGTTCATTTTGTTGTACATCATACTTTATTTTTGGTATTAATTATCACTTTATAAAATATAGGTCATGTGTATGCAGTTGTTGCAGAAGAGAACAATGAAGAAGGAACAAATTACTATTTGTGTCGTTGTGTTGAGCCTAAAAGAAAATTGAAAACCACAATCATTGATGGAGAGGGTATTGAGTACTGAATAGGGTTTGTTGTAGTGATAGGAACATGGCTTAGGAGATACCCTATCAAGAATTCTAATGTTTGGTTGTTAGAGGACTTTGAAACACACAAACATATTCTTCATTTCTCTAACCTTGTTGTTGCAACAAATATTCATTTGATTAAGTATCGTGGTAGACCTCATAATAAGATTTAATGGAAAGTTCATGAATCTAATCACGAGGCAATACTTGACACAATACGGGTTAGAGTTGATCCTGAAGGCTCACTTGATTGATTCTACGGTTTAGAGTAGAATGATTCTGAGAATTTTGTATATATCATCAACAAATTATTCTATATTCATTTTTGTATATATATATGCCCATGAGCTGATTTTTACATATTTAGGGGCATAATTTTGTATATTTAAATGGCAATGAGTTGATTTGTACATATGTAGATGCCAAATTTTGTATATTAAAATGACGATGAGCTGAATCGCACATATTGTAGTGCCAAATTTTGTATAAAAGCCCATGAGATGATTTCTAAGATATTTTTTTGTATATTCAAATAGCCAAGAGCTGATTTGACTATATTTAGAGGCAATTTTTTTGAATAATATGTGATTGTTTTTTGTGTCTATGTTTTGTGACTATGTTTTGAGTTTATGTGATGTGATAAGGTCAATCATGAGCATTCTTGATTCTTGTATAATCATGGAGAATTATTTGAGTCATTATCGGGTCATAGGGGACATAGATTGAGTCTAGGTACAATTTGAGCAAAAATTGGCATTATTGTCAAAAAATTTGTCAAGAAACTTGTACATCGCATCGGTAGGGTATGGCTCTCGATGTTCTTGTGCTTTGGGATGAATGAGTGGAAAATTCCTAGCATAAACCTACCCACCCAGACATTCTCGTGATGTTGGTTTGTGCACACGATGAACCAAATCAATTCTAGCCTATCCTACAACTTTGCATTGCATGTAACTGATGGTTTTTGCAGTAGGTGAAAAATGCTACCAATTGAAAATGGCTTTGAGTCATCAAAAAATGAGATAGGATATTGTATATTATCCTCATGCAACCCCATAGGTTCAAATGGATCGATCATATGTGTCCTGGATTGGAAGAAATAGTCCAGCAAAGTTTGACAATTTTTTGGACTCGGGGCACTTGAGAGATCACACCGATAGGGTATGACTCTCGATGATCTGACACTTTGGGATGCATGAGAGGAGCATGCCTAGTGTAGATCGTCCCACTCAGACGCACTTGTGATGTTGGTTTGTGCACATGATGAACCAAATCAATTCTAGCCTATCCTGCAACTTTGCATTGCATGTAGCTGACGATTTTTTCAACAGGCAAAAACATTCTACCAATTAAAAATGGCTCCGATTCATTAAAAAATGATATAGGCCATTGTAGAGGAGCCTCATATGAACCCACAGATTCAAACAGATTGATTATATGTGTCTTGGATTGGAAGAAACAATTCATCAAAATTTGACAATTTTTTGGACTTGGGGCACTTGAGAGATCGCACCGATAGGGTATGACTCTCGACGTTTCAATGCTTTAGGATGCATGAGATGAGAATTCCTAGCATAAAATTGCCTACCTGGACATGCTCATGACGTTGATTTGTGCACACGACAAACTGAATCAATTCTAGCCTATCGTGCAACTTTGCATTGCATGCAACTGATGGTTTTTGCAACAAGCAAAAAAATGCTACCAATTGAAAATGGCTCTGAGTCATCAAAAATTGAGATAGGCCATTGTAGAGGAGCCTCATGTGACCCCACAAGTTCAAAAAAGATTGATCATATGTGTCCTGGATTGGAAGAAACAATCTGTCAAAGTTTGACAATTTTTTGGACTCAAGGCACCTGAGAGATCGTGCCGGTAGGGTATGACTCTCAACGTTCCGACGCTTTGGGATGCATGAGAGGAGCATTCCTAGCATAAAAATGCCCACTTGAACATGCTCATGACATCGGTTTATGCACACGACTAACCGAATCAATTCTATCCTATCTCACAACTTTGCATTGCATACAACTGATAGTTTTTGTAGCAAGCGAAAAAAATGCTACCAATTGAAAATGGCTCTAAGTCATCAAAAAATGAGATAGGAAATTGTAGAGGAGCCTCACACAACCCCACATGTTCAAACAGATTGATCATATGTGTCCTAGATTGGAAGAAATAGTCTGTCAAAGTTTGACAATTTTTTGGACTCAGGACACTTGAGAGATCGTGCCGGTAGGGTATGACTCTCGACGTTCCGACGCCTTGGGATGCATGAGAGGAGAATGCCTAGCATAAACCTTTCCACTTGTAAATGCTCGCGACATCGGTTTGTGCACATGACAACCAAAATTTGACCATTGCGAGCGTGGGGGGTGCTCTCACACCACACACATATTGTTGTTTATATTCGTATTGTCGCTTTTTGTTGTTTATATTCATATTGTTGATTACATAGGCAAATATTAATTTAAATTTATAAAAGGGAAGCTACCAAATACAACGAATACACAATAATGAACCGAATACAAGGAGTTCTGTAGGGTTAATTCAACATTTTAGAAATTTTATCAAATCATATTCCATGATTGCAATGTTTTATATCATAGATTTTTGTTGTTTATATTCATATTGTTGATTACATGGGCAAATGATCAATTAACTTTATAAAAGGATAGCCATGAAATACAACGAATACACAATAATGAACTCAATACACATTTATTGGATCGAATATCAACATTTATATATATATAAAAAATGCATGTCTACCAAGTCAATATAAGTATTACAAAAATGTGGCATATGCCATGTCCAAATCGATATACAATAAAAATGTAGAATATATCTACATGTATTGTTCATTATATGACCAAAACTAACACTATATGATCCTAAACTTGTGGTGGATCATCAAAATTGAGCCTCTTTGATGTAGTACGTGACTTTGTAGATGGCTGCAAAACCACAATTCAAAAGCCAAGTTAGAATTCTTTTGTAGAAAATAGTTCACAATTAACAACATAACTATGCATTTAACTATAGTTCCTTTGCAATTGAAATATAGATTACCTCATCGGCTGATCTTGGAGCTAATGTCTTCGCTCTCCTCTCCTTGTCACTCTTAGGAGTTTTCTTGAAGACATACTTAAAAGGATCCACGTTATGGTTGTACCGCGAAGGGGTCTATTGTATATTAAATATACAATTAATACAATGTACTAACATAAATACATCAAAAACACTTAAAAGCTATAATATAGAGAACAATGACGTAGCGGTGCCTGAGATGCTTCTCCAATGGATTGAGGATGACTCACCATCGATGGAGAAACTGTTGCTATTACCTATACAAAACATGATCAAAGATTAAATATAATTAAATAATGATAACTATTGTAGGTTAAAAATAATTAATGTAATAAATCAAATAAAAGTGTATCAGAGCTTGAGATGCTTCTCCAATGCATGGAGGAGGGCTCGCCATTGATGAAGTAGCTATGGATATTTCCTATATGAAAAAATTATAAGATTATAATATATCACAAGTTCACATGTATGCATGTATATAATCATGAAATCAAGAAAATAAAGTAAAGATGCATACCTCCACCCTCTCTTGATGCACGGGCAAATCAAGTGCATTCAACAAATCCACATAGCTCAATGGTCGTTGTACATGTAAAATAGACAAAAAACACTAGTCAATCTACAAACCACAACTAATACTTGATTTCAACATTTTCAAACAATTGTACAACTAAAAATGTGTTCAATTACCTTCTTCCCACGTTTTGGCATCTTCGAGGAATTCTTTTTCTTAGGACGAGGCCTAGATGCGGAGGGGGTACCCTAAAAAAACAAAATTAACATGAAATATTAGTGCAGATAATATATTAAACATAATTTAAAAAATAAAAAATGAAATGACTTGCATATTCCATCAAAACAATACATAAAAAGGGTTGTACAAAATATGATACCGTATAGCCTTGTAGGCCAAAATTGATCGCTGAGAACGTGATGTCATCAATCTGGGACATTGGTCCCCTGTCAATACCTACAAACCAAAAATTGGACCAAGCATTAAAGATAGTTAGTATATATTATATTATTTTTGAAGTCAAAGTGTACTATTGTATTTTAACATGTTACAAAATTTATACTTCAGGCATCAAAGTTGCAGCTGTAGTAACTGCGAGAGGAGTATGGGGTACCACTACTGCATCCTGAAATGCATATTATTTGTCTCAATTTAAATCGATGTATAAATGAAAATTGATTTATGTAATTACAAATTTAAAGTGACTGATAAATAAAATGCTATGAATTCGAATCAACACACCCGTGTCTGTCGCTGATGGGAAAACACCATGTCCATCAACTCATCTGTCAGTGCCAAATCCTAAGTCATGAGGGCCTAACATCTACTCTCACAAATCATGCACATATGAGATGTGGATCCATATGCACTGACCACATCATCTGTCCCTGAGCATATCCCCAAGAAACTTATACTCATATGCTGAATGGGCTCTCTATCGCCACCTAGAGAAACTAATGGCTCATCATCCAGTACAATAGGGTGTGCTAACGATGTCCCATGCTAGATGATGGCACCAGTCAATATTGTGGACACCTGAAGAGTCTGTAGCTCCATCAAATCTTTTATCTCTACTAGGACAACCCGATGCACCTTGGGTTTGGGTGCTAGGGGGCGACGACTCTCTGGGGCTACTCGCATACGGGCTCCAGGTCTATCTTGGGTAGAGCCACCACCTCTACCATGGAACTCTGTCATGTCAAAATAGTTTGGCTACACATTGAGCACAAACTCATAGTATAATTTTCTCAAAAAATACAATAGCACCTCATAATTATTACAAGGTGGATCATCGAAGACCATCCATCACCTTTGCCAAAAAGATTCTTTATCTGCACATCGGTACACCAATGTATGAGAAACCTCTTTGCATTAAGAGGTAACAACTGTCTAGTTTTAGGATCAACAAAAAGGGCACATATTTATCGTTTACTAATATTTTTGTTTTTCACTCTCTCGTATGATAACCCATCAGCATAGTATTGACGACACCCATCCCTAAAGTTTTCCCATTTTGTAATTTGTGTGGAAACAACTATGACACCACTAGCTAGTGTTTCTAGGCTAGTGGCAAGGGATTTACGATGCTCAAGTTCAGATGTTTTCAATTTGTCAATTAGTTTATTTATTTTAGACGTATTTTGCCCTAACTGATTAATTAATTGCTCTTGTGTTTCAGGTGTGCAGTCAAAAGGAGGAATTGGGGGTGTATCTTGTGGGTTTTCAAGAGGTGCTTTTGTTGTGGATTATCAAAATATGGTTTTGAAACAAAAAATGAAAAAACCTAAACAAAATTAACGAAATTAAATTCAAAATGTAAAACAAATTGAACAAATGGGAAAGAGAGACAAAAATTAAGAAAAACCAACCTTGATCCATAGTGTCTAGAGGAGAAATGAGGTACCCTGTTTGTGGTTTGGTGGAGGAAATGGGGAAAAAAAGGTGGCTATCACGGGAAAATAAGACCCAATTTTTTTACAAAACCTTTTTTTGATAGGTACCGCGTACGCGCTCACTTTCCTAAAATCAGTGCGTACACGCTCACTTTCCTAAAAGTAGTGTGTACGTGCTCACCATCCTAAAACTAGCACGTACACGCTACCTTTTTTAGGCTCGGGAAAAATAGACCTAAGCACGTACGTGGTGATTTCAAATTTTATAATCGCGTACGTGTTGCTTGTTTTTTCATTTTTTTTTTTGGGTGGTGTCCACTTTTCTGACCTCCATCTTTATGCACATACCCTTTTTAAAATAATCATCCCACAATTTCTTACAATGCAATTTTAATGTGCTTTCAGGTATCATATCTTCAGATGGAGGTTTATTGAAAAGACTCTCTTCATCCATTTCCATCAAATTTTCCACACCAAAAAAAAAAATTGAACTTGAGCTTGTACCAATTTCATCTCGTACCTGAGTAGATGTTTCTTGAACATCATCATGTTGATCTTGAACATCAACAAATTATTTTTTACTATGTTTTGTATGACCTTTCATCTTATTGTCCCTTTTACGATCATACAACCTTGATCTAGTCCTCTTATTCCCCATTGCAAAAATATTCAGATCTTCAAAATTTTGTGCTTTGAACCTAAAAACACAAACATGCAAATGTACCATATATAAGGAAAAACCATATTTGCGTGCACCTTTCAAGTTGTTTTAAATTCTAGAAGTTATCTATATACATATATACTTATCAGAATAACATTAGAGTTAAATCTATAAATCTAGACTTCATTTGTAAACTATGAAAGTTAAAAAGTTATATAGTTACTTTTCCTTGTTTTTAACAAACAAAATATAATTAATGAAATGTATTTAATTTTGCATTCTTAAACTTTATATATATTGAATAAATGAAACATGTGTCAATTTCATCCATTTAGATCATTTGACTTGAACTCCACTTTTTAAAATTTAGAAAATAAAAAAATAACGTTCAAGAAATAAGACCTAGTTTCTACCAAACATAAGATAAAGAGTAAGAAATTAAGTCTAGTTGGATCCTACATTTGACTATGCAATGTACATATGAACATGATTTAATAACATTCATTGCTTGAAATCTAGACTAGCTAATATATAGAGAGAATTTGAGTCAAGTATTAGTTTCAAAAAAATTATAATTAAGTAATAAATAGTGTTGAATATACTCAATTTGATTAGTGTTTAATATATATTTTACAAATTCACTATTTAGTTCTTTTAAGAATGTAAATAAGAATGAATCTACACATATATATGAACATGTATCAATGAATCCATACACGTAAATAAAAATGGATAAATGCATACATATATAAATAAAAATATATGGAATCCATGTACACATAAATAAAATATTCAAGATAAGATACACATGATTGAATCCACAATTAATGATTAATAGAATAAAGTTTAATTAAATCTAAATATATATATATAGTTTTCAAAAAACCTTCAAATATTTTTTTATTTGAACATAATTGAAAAAATAATTTAAAATAACATAATTGAAAATAAATGATTGAAGCATAATAATGAATAATAAAATAAAGTTTAAAAAATCAAAAAAAAATTTAATTTCCCAAAAAACATCCAATATTGTAAATTAAGCATGATTGAAAAAATAATTTAAAATAACCTACTTGGAAAGGGTAGATGCCTAAAAAAAAAAACGATTCAAAATCTTCGCTCCTTTATAAAATTAGAAATATTCGCCCCTTTATAATGTTCCTCCTTGCTCAAAATGCCACTTTATTTCAGAAAAAAAATTGATTTTATTCAAAAAAATCACTTTTATTATTTTCGCACTTGATTGAAATTGATTTTTTTATTGGAAAAAAGCATTATTTTATATGGGGTTGAAGTGACCGGTTGCTTGTACGACCGATCACGTTGGCCTCAATAGTTCTTGTCGGAAGCGTTCTAGCCAGAACACTTCCGGCCGAAATGCTTCCAGCTGGAACTATCTATGTGGAATGCCAAGTGGCAGCCACATCAACAAAAATGCTGATTTTATTAAACTTGTGACTTTTGTGAAAAAAATTCAATAGGTAAATTAAATTTATTAAAAAAAATAAAAATTCCCTTTTTTAGAGATCGAAGTCACGATTCTACTCATATAATTTTTAGAATGTTTTCATTATATTTAATATATAAAAAATAAAAAATACTACAAGTAGGTATTCTTTTGTTTGGTAAGAGGCTGGTTTGAAAAACAAAAAAAAAATCAAATAACTTCAAAAAAATTTGAAAAAATAATGGTTCACTCGAGGATAGAGTCTTCTCCAAAAGGGTATTTTTCGTTTTTTGATTATCATAAATTGAATAGATAAATTGTGGTGGGAGACAAAAACTGTCAAATTCTGATATATTCGACTATGCTATAACAAAAAAAAAATACATCAAATTTATTTTTTTGATATACTGTATTTATATGTCATCTATAACGGATATCAAAATCGGAAAAAATAAGTTGATTTACATTTTCTTTTGTGGTGGGAACTAAACCCCCTATTTTTCAACAATAAAAAAATGGACTTTAAAGCTAAAATAACAATATAAATTATTGACAAATTTTTTTTAAAAAATAGTAGGCTTAAACTTCACCAAATTTTACACATTTCATTAGTTTACATCATCTTCAAATTCAAAATACAAATGCCACTTTTATGGCGACGAAATTGAACGTTTATTGTTGTGTTAACATTTTCCTTTGTAAAAGTGTGACACATGTTTGTACTTTTACCCAGGTACTGATGTATATTAAATGCATAAAGAATTTCACTTTTCAAGTCTCTCATTAGTCAATCTTTTCATTTGATTTGATTTACTTTAGACCACCTTATTTCTATTCTATGCATTCTAGTATGTTTCTTATGTACTATATTTATTGATTTTGCCTCGTCATGTGTAGGCATTTTGAGTTCTATATAGCTTCCTTTATTTTCTAGCATATTGGGATGACAACGCACAACTCAAATAAAAATGTGTTTACAAAAATACAACATATGCATGCTACCATCCACATTGGTGAGCTTTTAAGTTAATTTATAGGTTATTTATTGTTCAATATCTATGAAGGCTTCAACAAAAATGAGACTCGTGAAGGTATAACATTCCAATTTTAGCATTTCAATTCTAGATATAGCCTCTAACCATTTTAAGGCATGCTTTCCATTTCAATTCAAATTCAAATTCAATTCAATTATAGGGTTAATTCTAAAATCGGGGTTTGACCTAGGTAAACCCCTATCAACAACATAATTTTTCTTCCAGTATGTGCAGGTGACAGATTCAAAAGACAACAATTACAGATTCAAGAAGAGTAGATAGAGATACATAGAACTAGCTTTTGCAGAGGCGAAAATTGGAGGACAAGGTTGTCCTGAGCGAAATTGTCAGACACTTTTATGATGAGACTTCAAGGAAACACTATAACAACATCTTAATTTTGAAAAGATATATGTTGTTTGCATCTGAGCTCCTAGACAAGGTTGCCCCAAATGACATTGGCTGACATTAATGAGTCCAGATTTGAGACACGGGTTTTTCTACGTTTCCTATTTCTAGATAGATGTACAATGTGTCTGCATATTTGATTTGAGACTATCTATGTATGTTGATTTTTGTCAATTTCACTTCTTTTTTCTTAGATCTTTCTATCAATTTACACTCTTCACATAGTTCATTTTCAATTCAGTTAAAGGAGTATTGAATTTACCTTGTGGTCAGTCCTTTTCAACCAGATTTGTGATTGAACCAAGTGGAACCATTCTCCTTCTAAGTGTAATAATTGGATATAGGTTTAATTCCTAGTATGCATGCATAAACTTGTGAACCCTATTTCCCATCATTACATTTTTGGTGAGCCTAACATAGTGCTTGTATTAATTTGGATTTTATTTTTTTAGATATGATTTTATGCTTTTCATAGGTATGCAGAGAGAGAAACGTATGGAGAGAAATAGAGAGGGTGTGTGTGTAGAGAGAGGAAACATAGTAGAGAGAGAGAGAGAGAGAGAGAGAGAGAGAGAGAGAGAGAGAGAGAGAGAGAGAGAGACCACTCTCAAACATCCTACCAATATACATGAAATATAAATCAAAGTAATATATCTTAAAGTATAAGAAAAGAAAAACACATTTTGGAATGTGATTTATACTTAAATATTATATTTCACATGTATATATTCTGAGTGGGAGATTGAGTCTAACTTGAAGACAAATATGGGGAGTTAAAAAAATTTCTACTTCTCCAAAATGCGTGCGCATTATAACACACTCATATTACAGTTTGTAATAGAAAATTCTAATCATGTAGGGAAGATTTTTCTTAAGCATCCAACCTAATGGGTTGGACATCCATTTCATGTCCAAAGACACGCTTTTTGAAAAACTATAACAAAATCACACATTTTTAGCATGCTCTTCATTAGGTTTTCATGTGTTTCAATGCAAATTTAAAAAATACCAAGATGACATTAAAATTTCTCTTAGCTACCTAACCATATAATTTGTTTTCACATTTTGAGCATTTTAAGGTTTTCATCTTTAATTTCTTTTGTTAATGTATCTATTTTTTGTCAAATACCAATGTGTGGTATTTTGGGTGTAGTTTTTTACATGTTCATTGGATTTTGAAATAAATGACATTTTAGAATCTAGACTCCATTATACACATATTTTTTAATTAGTTTTCAAAAAAATTAGAGGGAGTGCACTAAATTTTTTATTTTTCAAGACGTGTCCACTCTGAAAATTAGTAAAAAAATCATATATTCATTAAAAAATTAGCAAAAAAATCGAGCATAAACTACATGATGTTATCTAATTTCTCAGTACTGAAATTTTTGAAATATTAAAAATTATTACATTTTAGGGGTGCCACACCAAATGCCATGTTATATTTTTTTGATAAAAATGAGACCAATTTATGTGGCACCCCTTTTTGAATCCCTTAATCTCCACCATTTAAAAAAAAAATGTTAGTAGTTTAGAAGGTAGTTTCTGAGTACTACTAATCTTGTTCTTATTGCATCTTCACATTTTGAGCATAACTATCTTCAATTTTTCATTCAAGTTTAGACTTTCCTAATTTTAGAAAAAAATGCCCCCTAAGACCCCCTTTTGGTCCCCCATCTTGATGCATGTACCTCATAACTGAATGATTTTATAAAATATTTTATTATATAATGTTGAAACGAAGTGAAATGGTTGAAAGGAAAGAAAAGAATGTTTTTTTTTTATACAATGAAAAAGTATAAATTATATGTTATCAACAAATACAAATCTTTAGAAATATTATTATAGTTAGGATTATTAACCAATCCTCATAGTTGCATCCATTTATATCATTAGATAGTCATTATTTTTAGTCTTACCAAGCTATCATTTTTTGGTAATACAAATTATTATCATTAATAGTTCTATTATAAATCATTAACCTTTAAAGCTCTTTTTAGTTTACTTGATAGATTATAATCTTCATAACTAGAAAGTGGTGATAAAGTTAAGAGACATAGGATGTTAATATTCTCTCATGGATTAACTTATTTCAAGGCAATTCATATATAGTATCTAAGGGTATATTTGGTAAAAACCATTTCATTTTATCATAATAATCAAGTGGTTAAGTTTTAGTGACTTTTTTATTCAACTGGATTTAAGGGTAGTAATAATTAAACCATGCTTAATATCATGATGCTATTTGTTTTTGTCACATGAATTATTAAATCATAAATATAGCTCTTGGAATAATTGTATTGAGCACTAACTATGTTTATGGGTATATAGAATTAGCTATCCTTATTTAATCGTATTAAGAGATTCTCATATGCATAGAATGATGCTTTGTATGCCCTTTTTGCTAAAAGAGTGTCTTGTTTTCTTTAAGAATGCCAGTGAAATTACTTATGACATGTTATCTTTTAAGAATTCATGAATGTGTCTTATTGTTATCTTGGAATAATGTGCTTTAATTGGAATCCATGTTATGCATAATCATCAAAGTAGATTGCATTGTTTTATGTTTATTTATGTTTAGTAATTGTGTGAATTTCAAGTCAAACACATGCCATATATGGAGCAAAAAACAAGGGTAAGTTTGTACTTTAAATTTATCTACTGATAGTTAGACCAAAAGAGTTATTTGGCCAAATCTTATTTGATCTTTTAGTATATATTTGATATTTGATCGTTATGTCACACTCTTTGCCATATCATGATCTCATTACATTAGCATCTAGAAGATAGATATATCATGGTGCACAAGATTACATCATTTTGCTAGATTCAAATGGTTAGGCATCCTCATGTACAGTCAGGTATTCTTTAGTGGAAGGATTCCATGTAAGTATAGATCTTTGAGGTTGGGTGGTAAAGTGCTCCAATGATGTTCTCACTTGTGGTGTGCTTGAGTGGACATCATATGTTGGGAAAACTTATCAGGTTTGTCTTCAATTATGTACTATATGTACTCATTGTATTCAACCTTATGGTCTCATGTAAAGGAAATAGTTTTCTTATTTTTTCCTAATCTTTGGACTTGTGTATTTAGACATTATGTTGTAATCTAATATCATGTCTTTATTAATATATTTGAGCATGTCACATTAATTTATGCTTAATTATGTGTATTTTGTGTATTATGTTAATTAAATATTATGAAAGTCCTTACATATAATTTTTCATGAGTTCACAGTTGTAGAAACTCACTCTATTATGTAAAGAGATTGATTACAAAACATCAAATATCCAAACCTTAGTAACTTGTTCTTACACGAGATCTATGAACAATAATAACAATTATTGGTTTGATTTTTTCCTAGTTCATGTAACATTATTAAGATTATTGTTGGGTTTATTGTATAAATTGTTAATTAGTTATGATATTCCCTTCATTTGGCTATCTTCTTCATATTTTGAGTTTTTTTTGTATAAATGCACAACTAAAGAATATTGCACTAGAAACACTTTGACCATGTTTTCTGGTTGTGCCTATTTTGGCATCAAGACTTATAGCTAAATCGTCTTGCATTAAAATCACATTTAAAAATATTTCTAGTTATTCCTATTTTGGCATCAAGTTATAGCTAAATTATATTGCATTAAAACCACCATTTAATTATGTTCTTTGTTTATGTTTGCTACTTTGGACAATCTCTACCAAATAAAGCATGTTATTTTATTTGTAGAGTTTTTAGCACAATTTCCCATTGTAGAGTTTGAGTCACAATTCTCCATAAGAATCCCTATTTCTCATAGATTCTATATTATAAAATTGTTCTCCTATTCACCATATCCAATAAGATAATATGAATCACACCATGCTTTTGGCCAAGCTTTGTTGGACCTAAAATATTTTTAAATACCCTATAATACCCCATTCAATGTGTTAATAGAGAAAAAATGAGTTAATACTTATTGTTGATAATTTAATATGTTATTAGACAGTTCTAAAATAAGTTATTACTTTATTAGTCATAAAAAAATCATGTGAAAAGGCGATTATATATAATAATCATTATCCCTCCATGGTAAATATATCACAATCTCATAATGTTGTGCCAAAGAAGAAGGGATTTATTTTCATTTAAAGTTGTTCTTACATGTATGTTGCTTGCAGGTTCCTTCTGTTGTTTTCTTAGATCAAATTGATAGCAATTAAACAAATTAACACAATGAACGAGGAGAACACCAAAATACCCTGAGAAAACCTTTCTCTTGAAGGTGAAAAACCCAACAACAAAATCTCTGAATATATTTAGTAAATCTGAGTATATCTTTACAATCTTGCTTCACTTCTTGAAGTTGTATGAAAGTGACAATTCACCCTATGATCTGAACCTTTGTAGGATTCATGGACTGTCACAAGAATGTCTTCAGTCTGCCATAGAATTTATTCAATCTGCCATAGTCTGCCACAAAAGTTATTTGCTCTGTCAAGGGATGTATTCACTATGCAAAGGAATTTGCTTGGTGAAGAATGAATTCACTGCCCAAGGAATGAATTAGTTGAGGAGAGTATTCGCTTGATGGTTGTGTGTGTTTAATCGATGGTTATGAGTGAAGATTCGATCTTCCTTAAATAGATTGCAAATGACCCTTCACCAAGGGTCGAATTTATCCTAAACAAAACGTTGCAATACATAGAGGTGGTAGGCATCCAAGTCGGCCATTCACAGGATAATTGATTACAATTAATACAATATGCAAATCGCATATGATACATTATGTTTCACATGAAGGTATATAACTCGAACCCATAATTGTCCAAGTCAGTCATGCAAGATATAAATCACATTTATATAAACAAGTCAGCTTGCATAACAAGTATTTTATATTTTGATTTTGCATCTTTAAATGACTAAGGCCGATAGGTCAATTAGTCATTTATTTTCTAGGTTGGCCTTAGAAGGAATCTAATCTAGTTACAAACATCAACACTCCCTCTTAGCTAGGGAGGAGTCCTTCTTGATATTTGAGTCACATCAGGGCAAGTGCAAGCTAATGAGTCACAAATCTGCGGAAGTTTACACGTTGGAAAACACACTCCTCAAAACGGGCCCCCGTTTTCAAAAAATGGGGGCCCGTTAATGGTTCGGGCTCCTGAGTTGAAAGGTGACGGGGGCCTAAAGCTAAAGTAAACAAGCCCCCATTTGTTAAAAAAAACTAAAAATGGGCCCCCATTTTTAAATTGTATTTTTACCATTTTTTTGGGCGAATTTTTTCATTTTCACCGTGTCAATAAATTGAGAAGAGGAGATCAAAAACGGGCCCCCGTGTTGTGGATTCCCTTTCAAGCCTCCACCACTATCCCAGGTACACATTCAGTCATCTATTTTCACATTTCGTAATTTTCTTGTATATTTTTCCTGTTTTTTGTGTATTATTTAGCTTTTTTTGTATTATTTTAGTTTTTTTTTAAGTAGCCTATAAATAAATTAGTTTTTATATTTGTAAATTCTTGATTTTGATCTGAAATATTCTTCAACAGTTAACCCTAAACCCTAATCAACAAATTTACAAATCAAAACCAAACCTAGATAGTTAACAAAACAAAATATCAAATTAGATATCTCAGAAACATCAAAACGAAAACGAAATCAAAATAAAAACAAAAACGAAAAACAAAATCGAAACAAAAACAAAAACGAAAACGAAATCGAAAAAAAACAAAACGAAAACGAAATCGAAACAAAAACAAAAACGAAAAGGAAATCGAAACAAAACCGAACGTATGTACCAAAATTTTTCTTAGTCCTCATTAGGCAATACAAAACTTACCAGTATTAGTATAACCTTAAAAGTAATTAACATTACTCTTCAAATTTTAGATATCAAAGTTTAGGCTTAGGTTTATGCCATGTCATGGCATAAAGGTCCTATTATGGTCCTATTATGTCATGTGATGGTATAAAAGGACCAATTATGGACACATTATGTCATGTCATGACATAATAGGACACATTAGGCCATGATGGCATAATATGTCCTATTATGCCATGACATTGCATAATGGGTCCATAGTTGGTCCTATTATATCATGTCATGGCATAATAGGACCTATTATGCCATCATGGTATAATAGGTCCTATTATGCCATGACATTTCATAATAGTCCACCTATTATGCCATCATGGCATAACAACTCCATAATAGGACCTATTAAGCCACAACATGACATGATTTTCTCGAATTGCCAACTTCATCATCTAATTCATCTCCAACACTTAAACTATGCTAATTCGACATGTTTACTTAGTATGATAGGACCAATTATGGACCTATTATGCCATGATGACATAATAGGTCCTATTATGCCATGACATTTCATAATAGGTGCATAGTTGGTCCTATTATTGGATTTTTAAAAACTTATAAATATATTGTGTATCATTTAACATATCCACACCTAAAGGATTTGGTCTTACATTAAAATTAAAAAAGAGAGAAAAGTAAACATAATTTTTTTATTCATGGGTAAAAACCATTCTTATGACACCTTGGACAAGTACCTTGGCATCATGTATAATTTTTTTTAAAAAGTACCCTACACTTAGGAGTATACCATAATCCATTCAAATTCTCTTTATTCTCAACCATCCTTGTCATCATCCATATCATGTATCTCACATTCCTAGTTTTTGACCTTGATTCAAGTGTTTTAATCATTTTGAGACATGTTTTAGGAAAATTCTAATATATAAAATCTTATTTACAGAGAACTCTTACAAAAAAATTGAGAAGATGAGTAACATATATCCACATCTCTACCAAAGTAGGGAGTATGAGTTGAACATGTGATGCCTACCTAGGTAGATATCTACCCAAGTAATCTTATCCTATCCTCTAGGTGCAAATATGCAATACAATAGTTAGCTAAATGCAACAAAATAATGATTCACCAACAAAGTGAATGTACACATTGAGGTGACACATAACATAAAAGAGAAACCACTAGATATCACATAATTTAATCTTCTATGTTTACTTCATATTATATTACCCCACTTGTAGGGCATGTTTGATATTTTCTCACTTGATTTCCTTTTTTAATCTTACTTTTACTTCACGTGTAAATTGTCTCCTATTTTTACATTATCTAATCTTTATGAGTAACTAGACTAATTTTCCATAATAATTTATGTCTTATACTTTAATCTTTGTTCTATCTTATGATCTTCAAGACTATTTGCTTCACATGTATGTTCATATAATGGTTTTTTTATCTTATTAAAGCATTATCTTATATTTATATATTGGTTAATCTATCTTCTTAAAGTATTATCTTATGTTCATACATTGGGCAATTTATCGCTTTAGATCCTATTACCCCACTTGTAGGGCATGTATTCTATTATCACTTTAGATCCTTATACTTCCATGAATTTGTGCATGTATTCTATTACCCCACTTGTAGGGCATGTTTAATATTTTCTCACTTGATTTCCTTTTTTAATCCTACTTTTACTTCATGTGTAAATTATCTCCTATTTTTACATTATCTAATCTTTATTAGTAACTAGACTAATTTCCCATAATGATTTATGTCTTATACTTTAATCTTTGTTCTATCTTATGATCTTCAAGACTATTTGCTTCACATGTATGTTCATATAGTGGTTTTTTTATCTTATTAAAGCATTATCTTATGTTTGTATATTGGTTAATCTATCTTCTTAAAGTATTATCTTGTGTTCATACATTGGGCAATTTATCACTTTAGATCCTATTACCCCACTTGTAGGGCATGTATTCTATTATCACTTTAGATCTTATTATCACTATAGATCCTTATACTTCCATGAATTTGTGCATGTATTCTATTACCCCACTTGTAGGGCATGTATTCTATTATCACTTTAGATCTTATTATCACTATAGATCCTTATACTTCCATGAATTTGTGCATGTATTCTATTACCCCACTTGTAGGGCATGTTTAATATTTTATCACTTGATTTCCTTTTTTAATCCTACTTTTACTTCATGTGTAAATTATCTCCTATTTTTACATTATCTAATCTTTATTAGTAACTAGACTGATTTCCGATAATGATTTAAATGTCTTATACTTTAATCTTTGTTCTATCTTATGATCTTCAAGACTATTTGCTTCACATGTATGTTCATATAGTGGTTTTTTTTAATCTTATTAAATCATTATCTTATGTTTGTATATTGGTTAATCTATCTTCTTAAAGTATTATCTTATGTTCATACATTGGGCAATTTATCACTTTAGAACCTATTATCACTTTAGATCCTTATACTTCCGTGAATTTGTGCATGTATTCTATTACCCCACTTGTAGGGCATGTTTAATATTTTCTCACTTGATTTCCTTTTTTAATCCTACTTTTACTTCATGTGTAAATTATCTCCTATTTTTACATTATCTAATCTTTATGAGTAACTAGACTAATTTCCCATAATGATTTATGTCTTATACTTTAATCTTTGTTCTATCTTATGATCTTCAAGACTATTTGCTTCACATGTATGTTCATATAGTGGTTTTTTTAATCTTATTAAAGCATTATCTTATGTTTGTATATTGGTTAACCTATCTTCTTAAAGTATTATCTTATGTTCATACATTGGGCAATTTATCACTTTAGATCATTTCTGTATATCCTTCCATTTATATATAAAATTATATCTCATGTTCATACATTGGCCTATTATTTTAGAGAATATAATAGATTATCACTATTTGATCACGCATTTTTGCATCTTAGTATCATATGATTGTGCCTCACATGATGATCATATGCTCATATCTTGGTTTATAGAGCGTAATGATCTTACATTTCAATATCTCATTTTAAGCACTTATCATCAATCCTTATATATTCTTACACTAGAAGGAGTATCATCTTATTTCCCACTTCTTTATTGATCTTATGTATGAAATATTTTATATTGATTTTAATAGTTGATGCATTTTACAAGAAATGAATGCATTAAATTGAATATATAATAGATTTATGAAGTTTCTTTGAAAGTTTTTATTAAGTTTTGTGTGCAAATTTTATATTTAAAGATTCAATAGTATCTACATGTATAATTTTTTAAGTTTAATATTATATTATATTTCATGTGTATCTCATTCAACAACATAGAAATGTTACTATTTATAAATGTTTTTTTTAAAAAGTAAAATAGATTCTTCTTCGACATAGAGTTGTATATAATTCATGTATATCTTTATATATGTAGGAGCTCTTTGTTATCATGGATGTCTTTGACATAGATGAACTATTAGGTGAAAATCCCTCACCACAACCCCCTCCTCCTCCTCCACCTCCACCACCACCACCACTACCTCCACCTCCACCCCCTAGATTGGATGAAATTCGTTTAAGAGAATGAATTAATGAAAACCTACAAGTGATTGAACAAAATATTGTTGCTATCCAAAATGAGCCAATCACGCCACCCCATCTTCTAGAGTTTGCAAAATCAATGCAAACTATTGTCGAGTCAATTATATCTGTTGATTCTCAATTAGATCAATTTCAAAGACGACGACAAGAGTTGCGTGATTTTTATGTTGATGGTTTAACTTATAGGTAAATCACTGATCTGAAAATAACCAAAGCTCATTTATGTCCATATTTTACTAACCCAAAAACAAGAGAACCAATGCAACCTAACCAGACAAGAATTTCAATTAAGTGGTGTGTGCATCCAAAAATGGCTAGACACTTTTGGGATAGATGGTGGATGGTTTTTGATTATCCACCACATCGTAATTATGAGGTTCCTTTTTATTTTTTGAAGAAGTTATACTATGAGTTTGTAATGAATCAAAAACCAAATTATTTTGACATTAAGTCATTCCAGGGTGTTGGTCGTGGAATGCCACAGCATAGATTAGGGGCACGGAGTAATAATCCCCTACCAGATCCACCCATAGTTCCACTTGTTGCTCCATCGATTCCTGCAGATGTCCAAAATACATCATTCATTTCGACATTAGATGATTTGACTTCCCTCATAGGTAACCTGAGTGAGCAAGCTGCTTACATGGCATCCACTCCTTGATGGATGCCACATATGTGTTTGAGTTGTCATGAGACGTGTGTAGGTCCTACTGCTGATGCAAGATCTGCTTTAGTTCCAACTGAGCATGATGCAGCAGATGATAGTATGATGACATCATATATGGATTTTCTTTGCTCATATGATCATGTTGACCAGGTATAGATATATATACATGTACATGTCAATCTTTTAGTACTTCACTAAATATAGGTATAAATTAAGTGCATGTCTATTTTTATACAATCTAATACTTCATTAAATAGTTTTTGTTTATGTAGATAAGGACTACACCTAATATTAGAGTCAATATTGCATCTACTGGAACACAAATCGACACACTTTATGGGGTATAGTATAAATGTCTATCTAGACATTGTACTATCTTTTTAAGTTAATATGTTATCATCGTATACTATATAAATTTTCATGTTGATACATTGAATGTTTCTTTCTCCAGGATTCAGGTCATGAGGGACCCTCTACATCACATCGAGAAGAGGGTCTGACTAATGTGACACCATCTATGGTATGTATCTTATAATTCATAAATTAAATATGAAATCTTACAATATTGTAACTTAACTTGAAATTATTTAGTACACATATATATGTTCACTAAATATGATTTCATTAAATGAATGTATGCAGGTGGACACTACCATTAGGATAGGTTATCCTCATAGTTTTGATCAGAGCCAATGTGAACGCACATCGACATCCTTTGAGGTATTAATATGTAATACTTAATTTGATCTTATTTTGACTCTTAATTTAAGATTTAATTGGACACTTTGAATTTGACCTTGTACAGGAGTTAGCTAGCACAACATTTGGTGTTGATACGACACAAGATACTGCTAGAGGATCTGATGAGCATATCGTAAGTTTGTAACTTAATTTATGAATTCTAACTATATTTTATAAATGATTCTTTTAATAGTTAATTTCAAGTATTTTAATATTATTTTTTTCTTGTACAGCATGAGACGGGTGGATCTGGACCACGTCCTGGGGACAAGAGACCACGAGATGTTATTGATGATAGCACTTAGATTTTACTATTTATTTGGCTCTGATATGTACTCTTTTATGGACTTTACACATTTGTTTACACGTGCACATACTTTATATATATGGATAGTTGCATAATAGGATTAGATCATATATATTTTGTGCATATTAGATATTATGTGGAGTTCATCATGTTACCATCCAGATATATCTATGGATTAAATATTATATGGATTATGTGGACTTGAAATTTTACTATTTATTTGGCTCTGATATGTACTTTTTTATGGACTTTACACACTTGTTTACACGTGCACATACTTTATATATAATATGGATAACTTTGCATAATAGGATTAGATCATATATATTATGTGCATACTTTATGTGCATTGTTCCCATTAGATATTATGTGGACTTGAAATTATGTGAAATTATATTTTGTGCACATTAGATCATATATATTTTGTGCATACTTTATATATTATGTGGACTTGAAATTTTATTTATGGAAGTTGTGCTTAAATAACTTTATATGGATTATGTGGACTTATAATTTTATTTTTGGAATTTTATTTAAATAGTTCTTGTGATTAGATAAACTAAAGGTGTACATCATGAACTAAGTATCGAAACATATCTTATAATTATAACATATTCTAAATTAAAAAGTATTAATCATCATAGATAAGAAAAATATATAATCAAATATATAATTACCATTACAATAATAATGATGATAATCTAGAAAAGTATCAAAACAAATATATTGGATAGAACTTGATTAAAACATAATTATCTCATTCATAAATTTGACCAATAGTCTCTTATTTATGTATATTACACAAAATGTAATCAAGAAGACATATCTAAAATAAAATAAACAGTCTATTTAAATTATAATAATAAGCATTTATATCTCTCAAAATATAAGATAAAGTACATGCACAAACAATAGTAGTCATTGAGGCCAAGTCTACTCTGAGAGACCTGGAAAAACATATGATTAGTTTTTATAATCAGGATGCATTGAATTTAAAATACAACATAAAGTATGCACAAACAATATAGTAGTCATTGAGGCCAAGTCTACTCTGAGAGACCTCGAAAAAATAAATACAGATGATTAGTTTTTATAATCAGGATGCATTGAATTTAAAATACAAAGGGATTTTCCTTAAGGGTACAAAAATTTAACTTGTAATTATTCAAAATGAAACATAAAGTATGCACAAATAACTTTGTTTTCATTGATGCCTTCTACTTGTGGTAGACCTGAAACAAATTTTACTAGATTAGATATTATAATTATGACGCATGATTTAAAATGCTATATATAATATGCATCGCGACTTTTAAAAGGGAGGTGGATTAAGGGTTCAAATTATAACTTACTTGATATTCATTCTGTTATACCATCTGCATCCTCTCTCTTTTGCAAAGCATCTATAATTGTCTCGTGCTCTTTCATAGAGAGAGTCCATAATTGTTTATTAGCAGGCCTACCACGATATCTATCCAATTTTATATTAGTTGCCACTACCAAATGCGAATAATGTATAATCTTTTTCTCTAATTCATAATCTTCAAATGCGAGCAATCCATTCTTTCTTGTTAGATATTTGCATAGCCAAGTGCCAACAACAACCACAAATCTTGTTGGATAGTCATAATCATCATCATCTACTCGAGGAGTGGTTAGCTTATGTTTTGGCTCTACACATCAAGCCAACCAATACTTTGTCCCCTCTTCATTGTCCTCTGGTGCAACAACAACATAGACATGTCCTATGCACAAAATAATTTTATTTTAATATTTAATGAGAAATAAAAACAAAAATATACATTGGAAGATTTCATAAATATGTACTATTTAATAAATCAAAACAAATTTCAAAAACAATTTTACCTTGTTGTATAAGATCTGAAATGTGATCATAGTCATTTGATGCAAACATCTGATCCATATCTTCATCAGTTTTTTCATGCAGATCATTTGCATCTATGGGTGTCAATGATCTTTGTTGCCATTCTTCAACCCATTCTTTATTCTCACAAAATTCCCAATCTCCGGAAACACAAAACTGACAAAAGCAAGCAAGTTGCCTTGTAAATATAGTCAATGTGTTTGAATTAAAACTCTTAAACGAATGCCATTTAGCTGATCCAATGATGGTATTGTAGACACCTAAAAGTTGCACAATGAATTAAGTGAATTTTATTCATTTAATTATTCTTAGTTCTTCCAATTAATTAAATTAAGATTTTATTAATATACCCTTCTTCTATCTAAGCCATTTAATTAAATTCACATTTAATTAAAATCCCCCTTCTAGCCCATTTAATTAAATTTACATTTAATTAAATCTCCCCCACATGCAAAATCCTACAAATGCAAGTTGCAACCACAATTGAAATAAATTAATTTTATTTTAATTAAATTCTATTTTCCTCACCCACTTGCGAAATCCTACATCTCCCACTTGCCTCCTAAATTCTTCTAGAACCTATCTAATTCTAATCAATTATCCCAAACCTATTTATTATCCCCTTTCCCTAAATTTGAGGAGGTCACTTCTCAAATTTGGAGTAAAGTCTTCAAAAGGCATTAAAACCTTTATCCATTCAACAAGCTAACTTGTTGAATGCCCCCAAATTTGGAAGGACTCTTACAAATTTGTCCCCAAAGTCTTCAAACCATTAACGGTTAACTAACCCTTAGTGGCATGGTTAGAGACTTTTTGACTAACTTAACCTCCATCTAACCCAAGGGTCTCATCAAGCATTTATTGCTTTGACCATGGTTATTCCTTTAACCTTTGCACAAGAGTTTACCCCTTGGATAAAAGCTTTATCCATTGGATAACCCTAACCTAACATTAACCCTTACCTCCTAAGGTAACCATCATGTCTTCTCAAGCATTTAATGCTTCTTACCTCTCCTCTCAACCAACCTTATGTTGACAATTGTCACCATTTCATTGGTGAAAATTGTAAACATGGATTGAAAACTTTCAATCTTGACCCTTGATTAACTCTTTCAATCCTGGCCATCCATTGCCCTATTTTCACTATAAATAGAGCTCTCATTCTTCCATTTTATGGATCCATGCAAGCTTTTAGTATCTTATTTATGCTCAATTTTATCAATATATCTAGTCTCTCTTTGCAATAGGAATTAATCTAATAAGCATTTTAGAGTATTTCCTTTATCATTAGCTTAACTCATAAACTAGTATATCATGTTAGGATAGTATTTATACTAATCTTGTCATCTTATAATCTAGTTTATTGCATTTGTAGAATCATGCATAGATAGGATGCATTTTCATAACTAAATCAACTATAACCATCCCTCGTTCTTGCATTTGTCATCCATAAACCACTTTGCTCAATGATCTGAGAGCAAAGGCATTGGTTTGAGGGACCTTGTGAGATAGAGAACCATGGAACCAACCTTGGGAAGTTGAGTCATTCTTCATGACTCCATAACTTGCACCAAGAAGTCCTGTGAGTGTGTGAGCAAGCCTCTTTGAGACTTCATTTTTTACATTTTAAGTTTCATTGACCCGCTTTTTCCGCATACATTTATGGCACCCACCGTGGGGCACTACCCCAATAATCAAATCGGTTTTAAAAAATAATCACTTTTGCAGGTACACAGGAAACATGAATCAGCACATAGGGAACATCCCTTAGCGCAATGGGTTAATCTTCCAGTGCATCTGACTCATTGTTTAGCTTGTGGGACTCATTCCCCAGCGCATACGGACCATATCTTAGCGCATCATATTTCTAACATTTTCCTATAGGTCTCAGCACAAGAGAATAACAGGCTAGCACATCCGGAAAACAGCTTAGCACATCGGGTCTATCCGATAGCACATCACAGTCATCCTGTAGCGCGTACAGTCTGTTCTGTAGCGCATCACACACAGAGGCAAAAAATTAAAATTTTAACCAAGCCTAAAAATAGACTTGCTAAAGTCCACAAGAGCCTATATTTTTCTAACTGTTTTGGTTGGTATTTTGCAGGGTCTTTAACATCTTTCTTGCAGGGAGGAGCATAGTTTTACTTTTAGAGTTACAATAATTTAAGTTTTTACCAACTTAGTTGAGTTAGTTAAAATTTAAGGTCGTTTAATTCTTATGGGGTAAAATTGAACTCACCTTGTTTGGGCTATAAAAAGAACCACAAAAACATTTTTTTTTTGCTTTTCCTAGGAAAACAAAATCTTCAAATTGGGTTTTAAAAAAGAACAAGTCAATTTTCCATTTTTGCAATCAAAAAGGGGTTAAAAAGAACTTCACCATCCTTTGGTGCATAAAAGGATCCATTTTTTAGTTTTTGCAAAGTAAAGAATCACATCAAGTCTCAAAAGTTTTTTTTCAGCTAAAGAGGGAAGATCTTCCCCTTTCAATCGATTTCTTTTGTTGACGAAATATCGCACGTTCATTTTGTTGACCAAGTTCTTCTTTTTAGATTAAACAAATCATTGCCTTGAAAAGTTAAAAAGAACATCATGTTTTCATGGAGCAACATCTCCATATAGGATTAAACAAATCATCGCTTTGAATGGTTAAAAAGAACAACTTGATTGCCTTGTCTCGAAAGTGGAAGGTATATGCGCTCCCCTTAACTGGGTGACCAAAAAGCCAAACCACTCTTAAGCTTTCTTTAATTCAAGCAATAAATCCTTTAGCAGGCCTGCCTTCCCGAGGGGTTGAAAAACTCTTAAAGCCATTCTTTGGCCGGTGTGAAGGGAACGACCTAAGTGGGAAACAGTTTTGAAGCCAAGTGTTCCAACCCACTATAATCAAAAGTGGAAGGTGACAAAAGTCTCTTTCAACGGTTGCACGCAGTGATTAGCCTTCCCCCAGTATCCTTGAGATACGTAAAGCCTTTTTTCTTAAGGTTGGGAAGCCTCTTGAGGGAGTTTATCACTGACGGCCAAACAAGAAGCTTGATTACGAACCTTACCATAGAAAATTTGAGCCGAGTCAGTAACCAGACTTTTGCAATATCATAGTGCAAGGGTGGGGAAGAATTCGCCTCCAAGATTACTCACCATATATCTCCCAAGATAACTACTCAATTGTGAAGCAATTTACTTTGGGTTAATTTCTGGCAAAAGGCAAAAAAATGGGCGTCCCCTAGGGGGTGACACGGTTGTTTGAGCTGACGGAGTATCGAGACTAGTGGGCTATGATATTGCTTATGACCCTTGAATAAAGAGTCTGACTGAAGTGCATGTTGTATCTAAACCTGTTGAAACATTGGGGGTTTGAACATGTCCTCACAGAACATACACTTATTGTTTAGATTAAGCAAAATGGTTGTCTCTTTGGTGTCGTGCTTTCATTTGTTACTTCAAAAAATCATCTATCAACACTAAAAACTAAAGGCAAAATTTCAAAATTGCAGAAAAACAACCAAGTCGAGGCAGTTTAGTGCGTAAGAGAAACTTCTTAGCGCGTAGGAACCATCTTTTAGCGCATTAAACCTTATCTTTAGTGCGTCAAGTCTTAATAGTACCGCTTCACCCAGAATCTAAAACCAACAGTTGTAGTTAGCACGTCTTGAAAAGAGTTTAGCGTGTTCAAGCATCAGCTTAGCACGTGGAAGCCAACCTTTAGCGCGTAGGGTTTAACTGTTAGTGCATAGAAGGCCCATATTAGCGCATGACCTTTTGAACAAAATTTGAAACAGAGTTAAATAGTTTTAACCAGTTAGCGTGTTGAAGCATCAGCTTAACGCGTGGGGTCTTTTTATTAGCGTTTTGAGAACATTTTGTAGCACATAGCATCTCTGTTTTATCGCATAGCCGAAACTAGAAAAACAGGGAGGAAAACAGAGGTCAAATTTTGAAAAATTTGAAAAATAATTTCAAAAACTTTCCTTCATCAGCCTGAACTTCATCAATCAGGAAACCAAAAACAAAGTATCAAAAGCTATTTCTACAAGCAAATTTCCATCAAGCAAAGTTGTCTCAAATCTAAAACTAGTCGTAAGATAAACATATCTCTCCTATCAAAATTGGGAAACATCATCACAAGTGGAAAATAGGTCCTTTCAATCAAACAGATTTCTATCCCAAAATACACTTGTTTAAAACTCCAAGTTGTCAAATCAAGTTTCCATATTGGGAAAGCTTGTATTCCATATCATTTGACACACTTTGTCATGAGGGGACATCTAAACCTTCACTTTGATAAAGTAAAACTTGACTTTCCAAAACAAGCCCAACTAAATCCAAAAACAAATAAAAGGAAACCATTGATCGCTTGTGCATGACTAATCCTCATATTCTGAGAAGAAAGAATATTTATCATAACACTAAGTTGAAGAAACAACAATCGAGTTCTTCGAAACTTGCCAAAAGAAATAGATTTTTATACATCAATCGTCAACTCTTCAAATCTCATCGAACATTCCTTCGTCATATATGATTATATCTTCAAAACAAAACAAACGAATTTGACAAGGAACCATTAAGGAGTAGAGCATTCTGTCAAAAGTCCGCATTCAGCCAACAAATAAATCATGGCGGGAAAATCAATCCGGCATTCTTTCCCAAAGAGTGCATCACTTACAACATACCCCAAGTCGAACCACCAACCCCTGAACAAAACTTTGAAGAAGAGTTCATTCCTTTTATCACAGAAAGCTTCTACTAGATGCCCACTATCACTCATTCTCAACGAAACAAACAAAGTGAAATGCAATTAGATTCTAGCATGAATCAGAGATTATCAAATCCTTTCAAGCGTCCAAATCTAGAGGATGCCAAAATTTTTGAAGAAATTCTTCAAGAATGTCAAGAAAGCACTTCATTTCAAAAACTTGTGGAAAGACTCATGGAAAATGACAAGGAAAAATATTTACTCATGCTCACAAGCAAACGAGTTAAACTTCCCGAAGACTTTGACACAGACATTTTTAGAATAAGATCTCGACATTACGAATATCAAGAATGACAAAGAGAAGAAGAAACCCATGACCTTGAACAAAACATACCTGAACAAAATATACCAGAACAGAACTTGCCTGAGCAAGGCATCCCTGAGCAACACATCCCCGAGAAAAACATACCATTCCATACACCATTTCAACATAGAATTAAGGCAAGGGAAGAATTCTTCCCTCGACAAAATAATGCACCTTTGATTGCTCTTACTCAACAAATGCAAATGTTACAAAGACAAATGCAAGACATGCAACAAGGGACAATAGTACGGTATTCATTAACTGAAATTTGTCCTTATCCGTTTGACAGAAGATTGAACATGGTACCTTTTCCTCCAAACTCAAACGTTCCCAAATTTGACAAGTATGATGGAAAAAGTGATCCCCGTGATCATGTTCGAGAATTATGTACAATGAGTCTTGAATTTTCTCATGATGATACCTATTTAATGAGGTTATTCCCAAGAAGCTTGGGAGGGCAAACAATTTAATGGTTATCCAAAATCACACCTCCCATAAGATCATTCGATGAACTAGTTAGACGTCTGTAACATATCACCATGTTAGACGTCTGTAACACCAAACAAAAAAACAATGAAACATTCATGGTCTTCCTTCAACGGTGGCGGCATATGGTTTCAAGATATCCTCGTGATGTACCCGAAAAGGAAAAGATGGAAATTTTCATCGATAACTTGAAAAGTGAGATGAGTTATAGACTCAAACTCCAATGCATACCATCGTTTGCTAAATTGATTGAGAATGGCATCCAAGTAGAAGAAGCATGTGTCAAGAAGGGAACGTTGAAATTTTTCAAAGAAGGAACAAGTTCATCCAATTACAACAACCAAAACAATAACAAATTAGACAAATCCAGATTCTGGACTAGAAACAAAAATAATAGAAATGAAGGAGGAAATGAATCAAATGATCCAAAATCAAAACAGCTCGTGCTCGCATTATCAGGTAATCCTCAAGCAACAAAGAATCCCAAAAGTGCTAACCCAGACACTAACACTTATGCACTGAACACCAATCAAGATCAACTCAACACAAGCAACATCAACAACACCCAAAACAATAACACCAATCAAGGACCTAATTCAAACTCACGGGGTAACACAAACAACTTTCCAAAATGCATTTACACACCACTAGGGCAAACACTGGAGTCAGCATTCTGAGAACTCCTGGCAAACAAAATTATCTCTTTACCTGCAATCAACAACTTTGAACCACCAATCAAACCACCCTGGTGGAATGACTCACACTTTTGCGATTTTCATCGCAACAAAGGTCATCAAACAAATGATTGCATGAGGCTGAAAAATATTGTTCAGGAAATGATCGATAGAGGTGATTTAACGGTCGATGGTCTCAAGACAAATGGTGACCACAAAATTTTCAAGAATCCTCTTTCAAACTACAACAAGGATGGAGCTTCAACCTCAAACGATACACAGGGAGCTTGTATCAATCACATCTACAATAACACCATCAATCACATATCAGCTGAGGACAATCAAGTCAATGTTATCATAATTAAAGATAGGCGTGAACATGAATCTGTCAATGTAACAACCAGAGCTCAAAAATATGTCTTGAAGGGACATATGTCAACAACAAACACCGTACCCAAAATTCAATATGATATCGTCAATCAACTGCGCAAAACTCTTGCTCAAATATCTATACTTGAGTTACTGAAACTTTTGCCAAAACACAAAGACATATTGGAACAAGCATTACTAGAAACAAATGTACCTCAAGATCTGGATGCTGACAAATTCCAAACCATGGTGGCTCATATGATAGGGCCTCATAACCTCACTTTTTCTGAGCATGATAATATCTCATTAAGCCATCCACATAATACTCCACTCCATATTGAAGTCATGGTCTATAAACACCAGGTTAAACGAGTATTAATAGATGGAGGAGTTGGACTTAATATTTATACCTTAAAACTTATACATGCATTAGGCTTCTCTGAGGAGTCTATTGATCCATGCAAAAATATCACCATAAAGGCATATGATGATGAAGAAAGATCATCTAAAGGAACAATGGTGTTGCTAATTCAGGTAGGACTGATACAAAATGATACTATGTGCCAGGTCTTAGACATAGACCTCACATACAATATCTTATTAGGTCGCCCTTGGATACATGAAATGCAAATAGTACCCTCCACATATCACCAGTGTGTTAAATTCCCCTACGATGGGTAGGAGGTTTCTATATTAGCTGATCATAATCCATTTCAGCATTGTAATGCTATGGGGGAAGCCCAAGACAGCTTGGTTCTACATAATAGAGAGAAATATAATTCCTCAGCACCAGATTTTCAAAAAGAAAAGTCTACATCACTGTCTATGGATTTCAAGCAAAAAATGAAAATCAAAGAACAAGGCATGGGAGAATATTCTTTGGAACCCATGTGTTTGGCTAACTTGCCAACATCACCTAGATCTCATGGATTACCTACAAAATCAACACATCAAGAAACTCAACCCATCACCAAGTTTGACGGCACATTTATCCAACTTGGCACTCTAGCACATGAATCTGAGGAAAAGGACATCCTTAGTTGGCTATACAAAGATGAGGAAGAAGAAAGAGCAACTACTATGGAAGTAGCTATACCAACAGACTTGTATGGAAAAGGCTACTTAATCATGCAACAAATGGGGTACAATGGCAAAGGACCTATTGGTAAGCGTCAGGAAGGTGTCACAAAACCATTGGATCCTCCTTCACAATTCAGTAAAGACAAAAAGGGATTGGGGTTTGAACTCACTCTACTACCAAAGAAGGAACCACACAAATATCAAAAACCTCAGTGGAAAGCAAAGAAGAAGTACAAGGAAGACTCCTAGCAGGAGGCACTATTTGAGTCAGCAGAGAACATACGTAAGGAACGTGAACATCAAGAACAAAACCACCATCAAGAGAAGCCCATCATTCTAAAGAAGGCAACACCTTGTGCAGAGGTACATCATATTCAAGAACTAATATCCGACAAAGAGGAATCACCTTCTGATGGTATTATTCCTCCTCGAGAAGAGACAGTATATGAAAAAATGCAAAAAGTCAAAGCAGGATCTGACACAGAATTAGAGAAAACTATCCAACTTGTATCAATCATCAAAAATTTGTTCTCACCCTACAACATACCAGTTCACAGCACTGATAGAATCTAGGATGATACCTCTGAGACTGATTCCAATGAATATGAATGGAAGAACTGTGCTAACATTACTGAAGATATTTGTGCAAACGACAATCATACACCCATTCTCAAGAAGAATGCAGTACAGAATCTAGACCACTTGAATTTGGTCCACAAAATATCAATGACGCCAAGGAAAATGAGCAGTGACATTATGAGCAAGTCTATACGGAAAATGATACCATTAAAGACCTTGATGAGATCCTTGACTTCTTTAACACCCAAACCAATCACGATGAAACCTCTATCCTGACACTTACAGCGGTCGAACTTGATCCCCCTAATGACTCCTTGCCACTTGTCTTTCTGGACCTCATAGATTGGGATGAACCTGAAATTCATGATATACCAATTTTCCCAAATAATGAATCCATTATCCATTACTTATGTACCGTTAACCCAGAAAAAGACTCTACGAGTAAACAAAGTAATGATGTCTGCAACCAAGGGAGTGCCAAGTCTCTCAGTCCCAAAAATGAACAACATAAAGGATCTATTGCTGAAAACCAGTCAATAGAAGCACTAGATCACACAAAAGTAAAAATAAAGGACGCATCTAAGGGTGAAAACCTTTTTAAGGCACCTAAAGATGGGAGACTTGACACTCTTCCGGAGCATTATCATGAGCGATCACCCATATTGATTGAGCCCACTCAATCAATCAACGTTGGTACTACAGAAGCAACCAAAACTATACAACTTGTAAAATCTCTAACAGAGGAAGAAAGATCAGAATTTATTAAATTCTTTGAAGAAAAGAAAATCAACTTTGTTTGGTCATATGTCGATATGCCTGGGATTGATCCACAATTAATCATGCATCATTTATCCATTGCTCAAGGAGCTAAACTAGTCAAACAAAAACTGAGAAAGATGAGTCCACAAGTAGCACTCATGGTCAAAGTTGAACTAAAGAAACTATTGGACGTCAGATTTATCCGACCCATTGACTATGCTGAATGGATCTCCAACATTGTACCAGTATCAAAACCAGATGGCAGTATCCGAATATGCACTGATTTTAGAGATGTCAACAAAGCCTGTCCAAAGGATGACTTTCCTTTGCCCAGTATTGACATAATTGTTGACCTCACAGCAGGCCATGCAATGCTATCACTAATGGATGGTTTTTCAGGCTATAATCAAATCAAGATAGCCCCAGAGGATCAAGATAGAACAAAGTTTACCTGTCCGTGGGGAACGTACTATTGGAATGTCATGTCTTTTGGCTTAAAGAATGCAGGAGTAACTTATCAACATGCAATGATGACAATCTTTCATGACATGATGCATACCTTCATGGAAGACTATGTGGATGATTTACTAGCTAAATCCTTCACCAAAGCAGAACATCTAAGCATCTTAGAAAAGATTTTTGATATATTGGAAAAATTCCAAGTCAGGATCAACCCTAAGAAGTGTGTCTTCGGGGTTACATCAAGCAAGTTACTAGGCTACATAGTTTCAACTAAAGGCATTGAAGTGGATCCAACAAAGGTACAAGCCATTATGGAGATGCCACCACCAAAGAATATTAGCCAGCTTAGATCTCTACAAGGATGACTCCAATCAATCAAGCGATTCATAGCTCAATTAGCAGATAAAAGTCTCCCATTCAATCATCTGCTACATAAAAATGTACCATTCAGATGGGAAGCCAAATGTGCAGAATCATTCTATCAAATCAAGCAATACCTGATGAACCCACCAGTTCTAATACCACGAATAGCAGGGAAGCCACTCATTCTCTACATTTCAACAACATGCATATCACTGAGAGCATTGTTAGCACAAGAAGATCAACAGGGCAAGGAACGAGCTATATATTATATCAGTAGGACATTGAATGGATATGAATTAAACTATACATTCATTGAGAAGGCTTGTCTAATAGTGGTATTTGCCTCCCAAAAATTCTAGCACTACATGCTAGCTCACACAATAAAGTTGGTGGCAAAAATTGATCCTCTCAAATATTTACTCAGCAAGGCAGCTCTTACAGGCAGATTGGCTAAGTGGGTCATGATCCTCAGTGAATTTGATATCCACTACATAGAGTGACGATCTATCAAAGGACAAGCAATTGCAGATCAATTGGCTAAAGCACCACTACCTGGAAAATGAACTATAGAGATCGAGTTTCTAGACAGAGACATTCTCGCTATCTCCACCAAACAATGGACCTTATATTTTGATAGATCCTACACACAACATGGGTCAGGTGTTGGCATTCTGTTCATCACCCCTGAAGGACACACTATACCAAGATCATATAAGCTTATGTTTCCATGCACAAATAATGTGGCTGAATATGAGGCATTGGTTATAGGCATCAAATTGGCCGTAGAATGGAGAATCGTAGAATTAAAAGTCTACGGAGATTCACAACTAGTCATCAATCAAATCAACAATGACTATCAGACAAAGGACGACAAGTTCCTACCATACAAGCGAATGGTGGATAATTTCAAGCAATATTTTGTACACATCACCTTTGAACAAATACCAATGTTAGATAACAAAGCAGTCGATGCAATGGATACTATTGCTTCACTACTGCAAATTCCAGAGCAACAGAGTCGTTACGAGTTTTTGGTAGAGCAACTATTCTCCCCAGCCTATGACTACTCTGAATCCCAAGTTATCTATGCCTTGACTGGTTCCGACTCTCCGTTATATGGACCGATATACGATTATCTTAAAAACAATATCCTACCCATTGACTTGTCCCGAAATCAAAAACGTAACTTTATCTGACAAGTCACCCGTTATACTCTTACCGCTGATACTTTGTACTATCAAGGTCTAGATGGTACTCTTCTTCGTTGCCTTGATTGTAATGAATCTGACTCTGCTTTACATGAGCTTCACGAAGGTATCTGTGGCACACATTCAAGTGGTACTACTCTTGCTAAAAAGATTCTAAGAATGGGATATTATTGGCCGACAATGGAAAAAGGCTCTTACCACTTTGCCAAGAAGTGTCCTAAATGCCAAATCCATGGCAATCTTATACATGCACCAACACAGGAACTGCAGCCATTCACAACATCCTGGCCCTTTTGTCAGTGGGGACTAGACTTAGTCGGCAAAATTCATCCTTCATCTTCAAATGGACACAAGTTCATTATAACTGCAGCGGAATACTTTACCAAATGGATTGAAGAAGTCCCCATGACCACAGTGACTGGGAAACAAATTGCCTCATTTATCCTTAATTATCTAATCTACAGATATGGCATTCCAAGTTCCATCATCATAGATAATGGACGACCTTTCAAAAACCAAGATGTATGAGAACTATGTGAAAAATTCAAAATCCAACATCGTTTTTCTACACCTTACTACCTACAGGGAAATGGTCAGGCAGAAGCATCTAACAAAACAATATTGAAAATCCTAAAAAAATAGTGAATGATGCAGGCAAAGATTGGCATATACAACTCAATCCAGCACTTTGGGCATACAGAACTAGCATCCGCATACCTACAAGAGCTACACCATATTCATTGGTATATGGATCAAAAGCAATTTTACCCTTGGAGGTAGAAATTTCATCTCTCCGAGTCTCTTTGAAAGGCTTAATCCCAAATGAAGAGTATCGAGTTAACCGACTACAAGAGCTTGCACTTCTAGATGAACGATGCCAACGTGCCTACACTCATCTCAAAGCATATTAGCAACGCATGTGCAGGAGCTACAACCATAAGGTCATTCCCAAAATTTTTAAAATTGGAGACCTAGTACTCAAAGAAAATCCTAGAAATCGACAAGATTGGGAAAAGAAAGGGAAGTTTGAACCTAACTGGTTGGGTCCCTATGTCATCATATCATCCTATGGATCAGGCACCTATCAGCTAACAACTTCAGAAGGAGATGTGCTTGACGAACCAACTAACAACATCCATCTAAAGAAATACTACACTTGAGTAGTCTAAATGCATGGAAAAGTCAAAAAATCAAAAAAGCAAATAAAAAGGTACAATAAAAGCAACTAGTGAAAACCTGGCAACAGACGCTATTTGTGAGAGGATGGCTCCTCTATCTATATCCATACCATTATATCCATAGTAAATTACTATTGGCCATCGTCCGACAATTCTATCGCAATGTCCATCCAAGCCATACTTAGTGTAGTTACTATCCTAGTTTATCCGCATATCTTTTCACCGCATCTCACCATGGTTGGTAATCATTGTACATATTCACATTGAGACGTACACTTGGCTAGGGGCAACATTGATCAAAACTTGCAGCACATTCAAACCATCAAAACTGCTCACAAACTCAGAACATCATAACCAGCAAAACAACACGATCGCAAAGCAAAACATTGATCGCTTAACCGGATTCACAAAATATGATGGATGATTTTCTGAAGTATCAAATGTTGCATCTGGCATAAAGTTTTGACTATTTTTTCACTTGAACTTTTTGAACTATTGGATCCCTTATATTTTCTCAACAATGCTTCAAAGCTAGAGAACGTCGTGGGGACTCCAATATTTTTCTTAGTTTTCTGTCTATGAGGCGATCATCTGTACTGTGTAAATACTTGTCTCGAGACGTGATTCACAACACATCACTGAAGACATGATTCCACTTTATGCATACAAATGGTTTAATCTTGTTTGTTTCTACGCAATCCGCACTCAGGTCGTCCTAGTTCAATTATACCTTGACGCTTGTGCTATCTTGCAAAATAAAAAATCATGTAAATTTTTCTCAGGTCATTACGGTTCAATTATACCATTATGCTTGTATAAATTTTCAACATATCCCAAAACAAATTGATGCTCAATGGTGATACATACAAAGAAAGCAAACAACATGTGGCTATACAGGGATGACAAATACAGAATGAGGATGCTCAAAAACAAGTAGTTACATATCATTTTACAATTAGTTGCATATCATTTTACAATTAGTTTCATATCATATCATACATCTCATTTTCAAGATACATCTCACAGCATATCATATCATACATCTCATTTTCAAGATACATCTCACAGCATATCATTATCATACATCTCATTTTCAATATACATCTCACAACATATCATTATCATACATCTCATTTTCAAGATACATCTCACAAAATCATGCATTATCACATCATATTCATCCAATATCACATCACATACATTTATCTAAGCATTGCATCATCACATTTTTGCTTATCAAAATCATGAATCATACATTCACGTAATAATCGAAATCAAGAGCATTTATCTAAGCATCATATCATTCTCATAAAATCTCATATCAAAACATAATGAATATCATTCATCATTGCATCCCTCACATGCATATCTATCACATCATCATGGAATCTTTCTTCACTTTCATATCTTCATCATTCTTCCAAACTATCTTCTATCATGTCTTATACAGGATGTATCTTTCTTGAAACCAGATTTTTTGATCAGCTCTTATACAAGATATATCGTTCCTGAAACCAGGTGTTTTGATCACCTCTTATACAGGATATATCGTTCTTGAAACCAGGTGTTTTGATTGGTCTTATACAGGATATATCGTTCCTAAAACCAGATGCTCAATCATCCATGTCTTATACAAGCGGTATCATTCTTGAAACCAGACGCTCAATCATCTATGTCTTATACAGGCAGTATCATTCCTGAAACCAGATGCTCGATCATCCATGTCTTATACAGGCAGTATCATTCCTGAAACTAGACGCTCGATCATCCATATCTTATACAGGAGGTGTCATACTTGAAACCAAACTTGATCTTAATATGATCAATTTTAATCTCAATCCAATCAATCTAATCAATCTTATCAAACCCATGCATGTCATCACTATCCACTCTTCTATCTTTCAAATAGAATTCTTCTTCTTTCGAGAGATCATTCATGCCTTTTGTGCACGAACGATCTCCCGAGGGGGCATTATCATATCAAATCTCGACATCAATTTCATATCAGTTTCATATCAAAACAATTCTTCATATCTGGGGCATCATCAATATCATTCATCAAATCTGGGGCATCATATTGAATTTTCATAGCAAATCAATTTTTCATATCCACGGGTATTACAATCATGCCGAATAGGAATACTATCTTCCTCTATCAATCAAAAGAAACGTCGAATTGCAGAGTTTTCAGTTGATCCTTTTGACAACTTTGAATTGCACCAATCTACAACTGCACGAGCATCTCTAAATTTCGCTGCATCCTCGAATTTCAATTGTTCTCTAGTAAGAGCTCTTTTTACACAGGCACCGGCTCCATCGTGTTCCCCCTTACCATGTCTTGCTCCAAAAAAACTCCATAAATGTTGGACATTGGTTATCTTGTGAACTTTGCATAGCCAATAAAACATTCTTGCATTTTTAATTGTCCAGTGCAGTTATCTGACCATATCATATGTTGTTTCATGCCAATTTCTCTTTCCTTAAGATTATCATAAAATACCTCAAAGCAATGCTGGACAAACTGTGAAGAGTGTAATCGATCATCACTAACATAGAAATGATACTCCCTCAAAAAATTTCTGTTATCTTCTGTACTGTCATGGTCATGTCTATATATAATGTGCACAAATATGGCCACTTGCATTGAGTTGTAGTATTGTGATTGAGTTTCCTCTTGTGGTTTTAGAGTATAATATTCTGCAAAATCCACAATTGATACTATTGTTCCAACTGGAAATGTGTTCTTGCATATGCGAAAATGTCCATCAAGCCATCGGGCATGTTGGGAATGTTTCACATATTTTGGAACAATATGAGTTTTAAACTCACTAATAAATGCATTCACACTATTTTGTTTTGTAATCAATTCTAAACGTTTCCCCATCTTTCCATCCTTTAGAGGGTATTCTATATTTTTAAATCTCCTAACATCAACCATTTTTTGTCCAAACTCAGATGAAACATGTTCATGCAAACATTCACCTATCAAAGAATAGTTCCCACATAAATTGCAAAGGCCATAAATGCATGAACTGGAAAGAAATAATTGTTCATTAGGTGGTTTACAAAATAAACTTCCAATAAAATCTTTTATAGTTTCAGGTGGAACATTAACACCACAATCCTGCACAAGATCATTACCATGCAACATACAACGTATATATCGAAAAACATCATAATAGTAACGAAACTGAACATGAGTTTTACAACAATAAGATATTCTTTGTTTATTGATTTTAACATACCAGGGTTTGCATTTTTCAAATGATCTTTGACTAATTCGTAAATTCATTAACATAGATTCATCACTAAATTTTTTAAAGAATTCAGTTTGAGTCATGTCAAGAAGATGTTTTGGATGAGGATTATGAATTTTTGATCCCACCCTTAACTTTAAAACATCTCTAGCATTTGATGAAACTCTAGTGTTATCATGCCAAAATTTTGCAATTAATTGTTTAGTTTCATCATTTAATTTCATGTCCGACCTTTGAAGTCTACCACTAAAACTCCAACAATGGTTTAGTGGATCAATTTCAATTGTGTCTCTTCTTTTGGCCGCTCTTGACAAGGTTCTATGATGTAAGTTCAAATAGCCACTTATATCACTTAATTTTCTTTTACTAACAATCATTTTGTCAACTATAGCGGTCGTTATAACTCTACGTGCTGCATTCTTATCTTTAGATCGACTTGTTTTTTCGATAGAATCGATGACATTGGCAATAGTAGATACAACTTGCTTATATGAGTCATCTTTTCTTTTTGGTTTTGCATAAATACCTATTTTTTCATGACTTTACGCATTTTTAACATTTTTATTAATTGTAGCATTAATTGACATTGGAATCCTAACTTTTTATTATAGAAAAATTGTTTATATAATTTGTTCGCATGTGTTCTAATTTGTCTCCAAGAAACCAACCCATTAAGATTATCTAGCACATTGCTATCAATAGTAAACAAATTACATTCATTTTCTTTCAGAGAGGGTGGTGTAATATTTTCAATTTTTATTTCTTTTCGTATTGGTGTATGAAATTTATATCCAGCTTCATTTAAATCAGCAATTTGATTAGCATCATAGTCATTGGGATTTAAAAACATATTAGGATTCGCATCCACGTGAACATTTGCATCAACAATCATACCTGTGTTTGGTTCTACATTTCTTGCATCCATCATGATGTCTTCAATGGTCTCATCTACAACGGGCACTAAACTAGATGCTTCAGAAGTGTTATTCAATTATCGTTGTTGTGATCTTCGATCTCTTTAGCGTTTTGCCTCCTCCTCTCTTTGTGCTTGAATTTTGTTCGATGTCATTGTCCTTTTTTTTTTCTTTTGACATTGCTTAGAACCCATCTTTACAAACTCCTCTTCAAAAAAAATACCTTTTTACTGAGTTCTTCAAAAAATCGTGTAAAAATATTAAAAAGTACTACCAAATGATGTAAAAAATCTTTGTCAGTATGGATTTCAATGATAATGTGGTAAATCGATGTAGTTTGTCTTTTTTTTTACAGTAACGGTTATTTTGAAACAGGGGCCCGTTATTAAATCCAACGGGCAAAAACATGGAACGGGCCCCAGTTTATAAAATGGGCCCCTGTTCAGTAGAATTTGAATCCACAACCCGCCACTTGCCTCGGGATTAGGCCCGGGATAGGCCTGGGATGGCCACACCTGAAACATGAACCTGCAAATTCAAATCTCCATGAATGAAAGCACAAATATGAACTTTTGAAATAGTTTACGTGCCTTTAATTAGAGAATTTTTATACGAAATTAAAACCCATTTCAAAGTATACTGTCTGGATTCTAAATATTTAAATATATTTAAAAATTGATTATTTAACTATTTTTCATTTAATTTATACTAAATCAGGTCTATAAATTTGAAATATTAACTAATTTTATTAATTGTGTTAATTTGTTTAATTGCTAAGAATCTGATCTAAGAAAACAACATGGTATCAGAACGGGTATGAAAACCATAAAAGGCCTTGTAGATTTCTTATCACACATAGAGTCTATCCTTTGCAACACCATTCATGACTGACTGGAAATATTAATTCTCCAATAAAGCAGTGTCGATCATTCCTAGTGCAAGCTATACACCTAGCAAGATATTGAAACCACATGAACCAGTTTGGATACTCTAAGCATTGCGTGTTTTATTCATGAGGCTCAGGCTCTTGTGGAGACGTCAGACCTGGAAGCAGCCTTTCATTTGATTGAAGTTAGTTCGGATGATACAAAGGAAAAATGAGGGAGCATAATACCATTCCATCCATTGACAGGTGCGAACAATAGCAATGGAGGACCTATGTCAAGAATACGTGCGGATGCACCCCCAAAACTGAAGAAAATACATAAATCGTAAATCTCATAAATCAGACAAAGGAGACAAGTGTGTGGCATGGCAAGCTCATGTCCAAATTCACATGTCAAATCTGGAAGCTAATATCAGGTGTGGGGGTTCATCCTTGGAAGTCGTGTATCATTGAGACCCTTGGCATGAGTTACAACACTCAAAAAGGCTTGGCGTGTCTCAGATTTGAAGGGTGATGTTCTCGGACTTAGTGTCTCGGTCTCTGTGGATGAAAATATGAGACACAGTTTCAGGACCAACTCCATGGGTATCGACAATAAAGAGAAGTATTTTTTATCATGAATCTTTTATGAAGTTATTAATTCATACATTTGAATAGTGAATCTTGTATGCTTCATTTGCATTGGATGAACTATTATTGATCTCCTTTGTAGATAGAGAGCTTTTAGGTTGCTTGGCAGCGCTTGATATCATATTAAAGTTGCCACCATCTTTATCGGGCTTAACAGTGTTGGTTGGGGGATGAACAAGGAGAACACCAAAATATCCTGGGAAAACCTTCCTCTTGAAGGTGAAATGGAGTAGTTTCTTTATAGCATGCAAGTTTAATTTGATTTAGATATTTGTTCTTAGATGCATGTTGCTCGTAGGTGCTCCATTGTTGATGTTGGAAGTTTGAATCTTTGATTCAATCCATATCCTCCATCTACAATTATAAAATAAAACCAAGAAAAAGAAACATTTTTGTTAAAAAAACCCTTTATGAATTCTCTTATTGTGAGTCTTAAAAGCTCATTTTGAAAGTTGCCTTAAGCTCATTACTCAATTATCATCGATGTTTGGGTTTCAATAGAGTTATTTATAGGAGCCTCCTAGAGTATACATAAAAAAGAGTTTTATAAGTATTCTATCACTAGTTTCATTTATGGCAAGAAGAAATTAGTGTCTTGTTATTCATATGAGTTTTTGGAAGATATTAGTGGATGAGCTCTCAAATTATTTTTAAGTGAACCTATATGATAATTGACAAACTTAAGTTCATCTCAAGCCTTTGTACCAAGCTTTCTAGTTGCTAAGTGTATAATAAAAATTCCTTTACTATGTGTAGTTCAATGGGCCATTTGCCAAAAGATGCCTATTAGAAAACATTGTTGACATCCTCATTAACATGATTCCAAAAAGACTAGGTTTTATGATGAACAATACATTTTTTGTGCAAGTGGTATATCTACCAACAACAATGATAAAACTAAAGAAAATCTAAGACTTATGAGAAACAAATAAAACAGAGTTATGATAAACAATACAAACATAAATACTATCATACATACCTCTATATACTATATGGTTTTGTTGTGACTTTTGCTACAATGGTTGTATTCCTCAATGTCAATTTACCATTTTTCACTAGCCAATTTGAAATATAGATGTCAAATAATTTAGCATCACTGTATAATCAAAGGAATTTCTTGGGTAGTTGGGTTGATTCTACAACTCTTATCCTCTTAAACAAATGTTAGTTGAATCTCATGTTACATATGTTGTAGTCAATAAACCACCTTCATATACACAAGCAATAAATGAGGACCCTAAAGTAGGAAATAAATTAATCACATGCAGTAAAGTACATAAGATGTAGTGAGGAACCAAAAAATGTGTGATAAATGATTAGGGAGGGCCAAGGAAGCTAAGATGATAGCTTCTTTGGCAAAAAAATACTTACAGGAAATTAAGGAAAAACTTTCTCGCATGGACCATTCTTATGATAGCTCAAATTATGAAAATAATGTTCCAAATAAAGAGGATATATGAAGTTGGGTTCCTAAATGATCCAAATGAAAAGTATGCAATGATAAAATTATTAAGATCATTTAAATGATGATAGTTCAAATGTTGAGAAATAATTTACAATGTCAAATGTAAATAAATCTTGCTTCCAGAAAAAATCAATGGAAAAGAGTGTTCCTAATAGATTTAGTTTATTTGAAATTGATTTGTATAGGAAAACGGTCATTCATGGGGAACACATTGAGCATATATTTTCATTTCAAAGCCATCGACTCATAAGACCTTGGGATCCAGGTAAGTATGCAATATTTTGAATCTAGCTAATGTTTTTTTGAGTATTTATTCAAGGAGTCTCTAGCCAAGCATATTGTAGAGTAGTTGTGTACCTTGGAGGATTATGGATCAGAATTCCAATCTTAGTGTTGATGTCATCATTCAAATTAGTCATTACTCGAGTGCAATTATCTACATATAGGTGGATTGGCAAGTTACGTGTGATTTGATAGGTGAAGGAGTTAGACTCTACTAGCATCACAAGATGATTATGGCTACCTGCATTGATCACATTTGGGGGGTAGCTTGCAAGAGAGACAATTCATATTGTTGCCAATAATATGGATTTTGAGATGGGAAACTTGTGATTGTGACTTGATGAGATATAAATTTATCCTCTCACCTTCAAGTTATATGAGGATACAAAGGTTTATGGTTTGAGAATTTGTATGATTATTGGATTTCTTCACAAGGTAATGCAAATTGATAGATTTGCACGTTTTAGTTGTGTTAGAGTGGAGAAGTGGGTTTCTGGTGGAGCATTCATAAGGTTTATTTGGGATCTTGGTATTGGCATACATGTGTTGGATTGCTTGGGGAAATGCAATATTTGGGAAGGGAGGATTGTAATGTTCCCATTTTAAGCCCAAGCATTCAAAGAAATTAATTGAATTAATGAAATTAAGCTTGTCTAAATTAATATTTTTAGACAACTTATATTTAATCAATTATGATTATGAGTTTAACGCTTTATTTTAATAAAGTGATTTTACTTGACATCAAAATAAAATAAAATAAGATATTATAAGTCGCTATATGAGCAAAATGATTTATTTTTTTATTTAAAGTGGATTTTTGTAATATTTAATTCAAAAGTTCTACACTTGAAGTTATAAAAGGGGGATTTTGAATAAGAGAAAATCATTATGAATTTTGTTAATTTATCTTTGTAGATTTGTGTTTGTGGCTATATTTCTTGCGAGAAGGACAAAACCCCCAATGATTTCCTAATAGATGAAACCTAAAAAGGTAGTGCAGTTACAACCAAGGATCAATCGTGTGTTGAAGATTTGGGATTTGGGAACAAAAACCCCCAAATTCTGGTTGAGCGATTTCATCCAAAAGTCATCATTGTGTTGAAAGCTGGTAATTAAATAATTAAATTTTTATTGAGAAATTCGTGTAGGAAGTTTATATTTTATGCAGCGATAATGGTGGTAAGTTAATATTTTATTGAATTGAGAAAAATCAATATGTTATACTAAGCAAATATACCTAGTCGTACACTTTATAGCAACCTTTGAAGGGTCAAATAAGATGGTGCAATAGTTGTTCAAAGAAAAGTTAAACAAGTTGAAGCCTACAACACACATCATTTAAGGTGAATTAATGCATAAAGTCAAGTTGAGGAACTCCCTTATTGTCCAACATGACATTCATTTAGGGAATTTGAAGTCTTGAAGAGGGTTGAAGCACATCTTATCCCCAAAAAGAGGCAATAATAATAATAATTTGAGTTTAATCCTTAGAATTTTCCTCATTGACATCTCACTTAGGGTCAGCATTGCAGAGAAATTTCAAGAAAGGAGGACACAACATCTAGGACCATTGTCTATGTAGCACCCAAAATGTTCCTTTGACCATGTTTATTAATTAATTCAAAATTAGAATACAATGAGTTTTTTATTTTTAATTAATTAATAAACATGGTCAAAGGTGCAACCTTGGTGCTGTATAGATGTTGCCACGTCTAAGAAGGTAATCAACTCATCTTTTGGAGTGGTTGTACAATTCTGCAGTAGTTGTACTTAGTGAAAGGGAATCAAATCATACTTGGGGGCCCGAGTTTAGAGGTTGACATGGACCCTTGCAGATTCAAAAAGTAATCAAAGTTGGTGTCATTTCTTACTACATTTCAATCACAATTCCCTATTATTGTTGTATGATCATTTATAAGTTGTTATGTTATATATTGATTGTCATACCACTCAATTGAAGGAAGCAAATCACTTAAATTTGTCATATAGCTTGGAGGAATCCATCAAGCCATCCGTACCTATCTTAAAGGTGCTAATAAAAGTATTTGTTGATGCTTATTAAGTTCCTAATAATATTCTAAATGAGGAAAACAACTTATTTTATAAGCATTCTGGTATGTGTTATCAGTCATGGTTGTTGTTCATGTAGTTATCAACTTGTAACAATATTTCAATCACATATGAGCTATTAAACATTATTTAATGTATATTTAGAAAAGTTCTAAAGAGAAGTTGTTTCTAATTCTTAATATTGAGAAAAAAAATTATGATATTTATTTGTGTCAATCTGTTGAAAAGATATTGATTGCAAAGCGTTTGATGAAATGCCTCTCAAACATAATTTGTGAAAATTGCTAGTTTGTTTTAAAATATTCAATAGGATTCCTTACAAGAAATACGAGGACCTCACTCTCTTGGCTAGGTTTTAAAGCTGAATTCAATCTCGATAATCAAGTTATGGAGTCTCATTAGATTATCTTGGATTTGGTTTCCTATGAAATGATTAACAAAGTTGGAATCTATTGTACAAATCCATAAGGAAGGAGTAGAAGTGGTTTCCAAATACTCTTTTTGAGAGATGCAAACCTTGCAAAGGTTATTCATGGATTTCTCTTTGCTTGCCTATGGTCACCAAGCTTAATACAAGGTAGAATATTAAGCCCTCAATCTCTTATTAGAGGCATAGGTTTCAAATAGTTCATTCTCTTTGGTTGAACCCAAATTGGCTCACTTTACCTAGTGTCTTCTCCACCACAGTCTCCTAATGGGATCATGGTTAGCTCACTTGGATGTGCTAGCGTTGTGGCCATTTGAAAACCATCCTTGAGCCAAAATGGCTTGGTGTTAAATTCATGACTTCTTTAAGTCATTCCTCCCAAATAATTTATCATGATGTATGATGCTTCAAGTGAATGGCCTAGGATTCTAGCTAATATACACAAATATGATATGATTTCAAAGTGGGGATGTTATTTTCAAATGGGATAGATAGAAATTATACAGTATTTGTTGGTTCATCCTTGGATGTGTTAGGATAAGGTGGCATTAACCTTGCAATCCTAAGCCATTCATATGTATCCATGTTGTTTGGAAAGTGTTCCCTAGGACATGTGAGAAAAAAATAAAATATTTGTATTTTATGGTCATTTGTAATTGCATTTTCAAGAGGTGATAAATATAATTCAAAATGTGTAAAATACACTCCTTCCCATGTCCATAATGAGACATGAAGGGTCATGCATAAGGAGACCAAGTTTGGGAGGAGAAAAGGTGTCCATTTGGGGATTTGAATAATCATTGCAAGCTACAAAGCACTCATAATGTGTAAAGACTAAGTGACTTTGGGTTTAGAACCTATTAGGAGTCACTTGAAGAGTTACTTATTATTTTATTATGTCTATGGGTGAACTCACAATATTGGTTCCCACTTTTTGACCAACTTTGACACTTAGATGAACATTTTGCAAAAAACCTTCAATTTCCGACACCTATAACTTTTAAATCGTTAAGAATTTGAAGATGATGTAAACTAGTGATTTGTAACATCCTTTTTGTAGATTCTAAATATATTTTTTTCAAATTTTTTTGAATAAAATTTTATTGATTTTTCCATCTCCCTCAAAAGTAGTTTTTTACAGGAAACAACATTTTTTAAGAGTGATGTGCATCCCGAAACATATAAATTTTTTTCTATAAATGATAAAAACTTATCTCTTTTAAATTTTGGTTTGTAACATCAATACCCAGGGCATGCAATTGGTTTGATAGTGATATGTTGAATATTTTTTATTTTATTAAGTTTTGAAGTCCGACTAATTATAATTTAGATATAGGTGTACGTTTGAACACATAACTTGCTCTATATATATCAAAATTAAGTTTTATTTTTTTTTGTTAGAAAGAAGACATCAATACCTAGGGCATAGATATTTTTCAAAAAAAAATTGAATTAGTTTGGTATTTTTCCCAATGCATTGAACAAAGAAGTTCATGTTCGGTGAAAAACCTACATTCATAAAAAATAAAATAAAAATATATTAATAAACTTAAATATATTAAAAACTATACTATTTGGAAGTCTTATAATAAGGACTAAATCCTTAAGAAAACAAAACTTCTAAATGAATTCGTTTGACCCCTCAAAAGCTAATGTAAAATTGATTTTTTATCAGCATTTGATAGATGCAAAGGAGACTCCATTGCAAGTATGATTTAGAAGTAGAGAGGTTCTATCCAAGAAATTTTGATCTAAGAGACTTTGATCTAACTCTCTTCAATTAATTACTTCAAATGGGACCTCTTAAAGCTTAAATAATTATATTTTCCAAAAAATGTATGATTTCAGCAAAAATCAGGATGTACCAAAAAGTGGGAACCAACTTTGTGAGTTCACCCCTATTAGCTATTCATTCTCCAAGGCATGGGTTTTTGCAAGTGGTTTTGGCCCCTTGTTTTGGGAAAATAGCAGTAGTTTTTTCTCTCCCATTTGGCTATAAATTAGAACCAAGGCATAGTTTTTCATTCATAAGTTGTTCATTGTTTCCAAGTAGTTCTGGGATCATTTGGAGAAGTGTAGTGAAGTGTATTATTGTGGTGTTCTCTCTTTTGAAGAATAATAATATACTTGCCCTCGTTCTTTGGTGGAGATTTTTCTCGAAAGGGTTTCTCCACATAAATCGAGTGTCTCTTTTGGTGTGGTTGATTTTATGTTTATGTTGAATGGTGCAATCAAATGTTCATTTCAGATTTAGTTTCAGATTTGGCAATCTTTTTCAGGTTTTTAATCACTTAAGAAAGTTAATATTGCAAGCTTTCTTCACCTTGTTTCTCAATAAGATAAGCAATTTTCCACGCATGCTAAAGCTAGTATCTATTCTAATATTATATTACAAATCTAGCTCCAAGACAATAAGGAAGAACTCAAGGTTGCTCATCTCAAAACTTTATTTGAACACTAGGCTAATGTCTCCCATACAATTTGGATCTCCACATCTTCAACACCTCTACTATATAAACATTCCTTTGTTTCTTAACATTGTCATTCTAGTTGACCAAAAAATGGGAAAAGTTATTGTTTGGACCTTGTGATCTTGCCCATGAATGTTGCTTCTTAGCAAGTTAAAGATAAAGATTAAGATAACGCTCTTATGGGGTGGGAGCCCAATCTAATGACTCAAGATCTCAAGAAATTTGAAGTCACCCACCAAATCATATTCCCCCTTTGTTTCCTACTAATATAGTCATGATGGCTTAGCAATTTGATTGCTCTTTATTTTGCCTTTCGAGTTCAACATAAACTTCTTGAAATGTGATTTCATTCCACTTATCTTTTACATGAACTATGCATTTTGTTTTTATATGTTAATATAAAAATAGAACACTATTCATCATAAAATATTAAAATATATTTTGTTTAAATATAAATTTCATCAATAAAAAAATATATATTATTTTATAAATTAAATATATTAAAGTGACAATACAATCCTTCTTCGCATCTTTCCCATTAAATATTATTATGCTCACAAGAGTATATTATTACGTTCACAAGGGTAATTCAGTGCTGCTTAAATCACATATAAATGCAAAATACTAGAAACTCTAATTAAAATAGTAGAAAAGTTAACCATCAGCAAGTTTGTAAGTCTATATAAAAATTTTAAAAATGAAAGATATAAGAATTTTTTTTTATTGAAAAAGATTTGAATTCAATATTATTTAAGTGTATATAACATGAATTTTATCATTAAACCAAGTATCTTTTGACAGAAAAGAAGAAAACAATAAAATTTATTTTATCCACAGATAATAATTAATAGTTTAAAGTGCATAATATGTAAGCAGCGGACAGAAAGATCAATCAAATCTTATTGCTTCCTCCCATCTTTGCTAAAATCTTCTCCAAATTATTGTAAGAAGATCCTCCTTTTTTGACTGCTTTAATGGAAGCATCTCTCAACTCACCAGCCTTCCTCCTCATTTCTTCCCCTTCCTCCCCTTTCATCAATCTTCTCACCATTTCTTGCACTTCTCCTCTTTTCACATCAGCATTCATTGAAACCCCAATTTTCCAAACCTGGCACACAAAAGTCCTATTAATCTGTTGCTCTGCACAGAAGGGCAATGAAATCATGGGCACAACTGCACAGATGCTTTCTATCGTAGAGTTCCAACCACTGTGAGTTAAAAAACCTCCCACAGAAGGATGGGAGAGCACTTGTATTTGAGGCGCCCAGCTCACAAAGAAACCTCTTCCCTTCACTTTGTCCACAAATTCCACAGGCAGCACAGCAGAAGCTCCATGAATGAGGTCTGGACGAATAGCCCACAGAAAAGGCTGCTTGCTCGCCTCTAAACCCCATGCAAACTCCACAAGCTCTTTTTCAGAGATTACTGCCATGCTTCCAAAGCACACATAAATAACCGAATGGGCACCCTGATCATCCAGCCATTTCACACAGCTTGTTTCTTCAGTAAATATACTCACAGAAATCATATTGGATAATCCATTCGTTTCCTCTGCTGTGGAAAGTAACAGGGGACCTATGCTGTACACAGGAAGCTTGGCCTGAAGTGTCTCTATTATTGTCCTGTCTAGCTCATCAAATGTATTAATAACCATAAAATCAGCTAACAGAGCAGCCTGGCATTGGGTTTCTAAGAACTCAAACAAGTAGTTGGTAGCATCATAGCAGAAACTGGGCACATCTTTCGTGTGCAATAAGGGCATCCCAGGAATGAAGCTGATCTCTTCTTCTTCCAGATACCCATTTGTCAGATAACTTTTATCTGCAAATCATATGTCACATTTTCTTTTGTTTTCAAATATATTGAAAAAAAATGATCTTTTTATTTTAAAAACTACCCTGTTATTGGCCCAATTAGTACCTTCAAACATTAAATGAAGCAGATTTTTCAAGCAAAAACAGGCATACCTTTGAGAGGGATATATCCCTTCTCCCTAAGAAGAGGCATTGAAAAGTAAATGTAGAAGCCACAAGCACTAGCTGTCCAGAAGGACACTCCAGGAATTCCCAATCTTTTGGCTGATTTTTGAGCCCAAGTCATAAGTGCATCATAAACAATGCAGGTCAAGGGAGGGACATCTGCTGTATCCTTTAACTTATCTATCAGCTTTTCAAAGTACAGGGGACAATTATTTGTGATGGATTCACAAAGCTCTTCAATTTGGCTGGTTCGTTTGTGCTGCAGGGGCAGCCCATCTGGAATAGTTTCAAAGCTGGACTTAATCGATCCAGATTTCAACATTTTCTCTTGCATATATTCAGTATTAATAAAAGTGATGTGGAAGCCTCTGGCAGACAAAATTTTGGCAAACTGCATCATGGGCTTAACATGGCCCCAGAGCAGGAAAGGCCAATATTACAACATGGGCTCTGTTCGTTATGCTCATGTTTATCACCAAACAAACAGCACTGAGCCTCAGAAACAGCTGAAACTGTGAAAAACTATATGACCTGCTGAGACTGGCCAAGCTAGATTTATAGTACAAGGTCTACAATGACTTATAGAAGCAAACTTGCAGCCCAAGCAAATCTTAGTCGTCTATTATCAATCTATTGACACTGGCTTAAACATTTAGGGCTTTTAAGTGGAATCAGGTTTAGCAATAGACAACCAGCAATGACTGTTTACTGTGAGGCATCTCCAGAACATAATCATTATAATGGTAAATAACTATTAAATAAGAAGTAAACAAGGGTGCCTGGTAATAGTTCCATTCTAGTCAAATGGACCAACATTATTATCTTGGGGAAATTTCTGATTATTATCTTGGGGAAATTTCTGAAAACTGATTGAATATCCATTTTTAGCTTTCAAAGGAAGTGGGGTAGATTGAATATCCATTTTTAGCTTTCAAAGTGAGTGGGGTAGATTGAATAGAATGTTTTTAACATGATGTTAACGATGGACGGTTTTTTGTTTTTTTTGGCTGTTATTTTGATGATGAGATTTATTTTTTTATTCTGGTAAATGATTTTGATCAAAGTTATGAGTGGAGAGGCCAAACTCTATAGAAAGAATGGAAAATAATTATAACGATTATTCAGAATAACAGGAAATACCAATAGACAAAACATAATAATAAATCACGATAGAAGGAGAATAAAATGTATGGCCAAACATCACAAAAGAAAATGATTTGGATGCAAAATACATTGAAATGCCTTTTTTTAATAATGAAATCTATTATTTTCTTAAAGTTTCTATTCTTTGAACAAATCTTATAAAAGAATTATTGTTAAAATATATAGATAATTGATATGAATATTTCTATAAATTTCAGATTTCAAAATAATATATTTACTATTTCAATTGTATAAAAGATATATTCCTCTTCTAGATTTTTTATGTCTCTTCCATCTGCTTATTTATCTCTATATAAGATTTTTTTATGGGGCAGAATAGGTTTTTCCTTAAACATTGGGCTCCTGGTTTTAATCCTATGAGTGATGATACTAGTAAGTTTCTAGTGTGGATTCAACTGCCCGAGCTTCCTTTGGAATTTTGGGACAAGGAAGTTTTTAAACTCATTGCAACCACTTTCGGACAGTATGTTAATGCTGATTCAGTCACAAAATTTAAGAAGCATTTGATATTTGTTCATTTTTGCGGGCTTATGGAGAAAACAAAGAGCTCCCTTCTCAGGTTACTCTTTCTTCCAAGTATGGAGTTTGGGTGCAGCCAATTATTTTTGAAGACTCTTCTACTATTCATCCTTGCTGTTGTAAAGTGGGTCACTCTAGTGCTAGTTGCCCCAAGAACAAGATTTGGCAATCTGTTAGGAGAAAAAAGGATCATGTTGTTGAAGCTAGTTGCAACAACAAGGCTGCTCAAAAGGTTGAGAGCAGAGGGAAAGTCCCTATTGACTGTGACAAGATGGACACTTCTTGTTTGGTTTGAAGATGGGATTGTTCTCCTCCTTGGGTCAAGAAAAGAGGCTGAAAGCTGGTTACCTCATGCACTATGAAACAAAAATCTATGGAGCAGTTTGGCTTTAAACTACCCTGACATTAGATTGGATGTTTGTAAGTTTTGATGACTTTTGTTGCTCGATAACTGTTTCTCTTGATTGTCTCTTATTATTTCTGTAATGATTATTACTCTATGAAAAGGCTTCTCTGAATATTTGTATCATTCACCATACAAGAATCTAGAACCCTTCCAAAATCCCTCCTTGAAAAATCAGAAAAATAATCATATATAAAATCAAATTCATTCACAACATTTCTTCATTCCTTAAAGCTTCTTTACCAAATCCCCACATAACCATGACAGAAGACTGTATGTCATTTTTGCCTTATGAGCCAATTTAAAATTTTAAAAACTAATCGGAGAATTGAAATATCCTCGACAGAGGAAATTTATATACAATAAAGAAACAATTTGCGTGTCCAATTTGGATTTGAGGTGTCGACTGGAAACTAAACAGAAGGCGAAGAATTCAAGATCGATTGGACTCTGAAGATAAAGGTCCTTTTAATAATCATAAAGAAAACAGTATGAAATCATGATCCAGCTTGCAGCAACTATGAAACGACAATTTGCTTACGACGCAATATCAATTTATTTTTGGCATTTAACCAAAATATGCTATACTCCAAAGCAGAAAAACAGTCACTCTGTACAGCGTCGTGTGAAATTTTATTCCTTAATAGGAGTGGACATCAGTGACGTATTTTTTCTGTCTCTCTGTATTTAAATTTGGTCAATTACCACACATTATTTTCCTTCCCTAAGCTTAAGCATAGGCTTGAATGGTTGAATGTTATGTGTAAGTATTGGAAGGTATGGATATGGATATGGATATGGATATGGATATGGATATGGATCATGTATATGTTCTTTTATTAAGAGATTTTATATCATTTATGAGTGTGTTTTGTTATTCAATATGGGAGTACAAGTCTATAGCGATACATTTCAGTTGAGAGTCAAGGATGAAGAGGTATCTATTGGGTCACAAGTTATTTGGGGCAATGATCTTGGCCTCATTCACTATACCATACTTGTGGGGGTTTTAAACTTGGTAGATGACATTATCAAGGAACATATTATCACCCTCACCAATTATGCTTAACAAATTGGACTACAATTTTTTTTATTTATTTTTATATCATTCATTATTTTTTGTATTAAAAGAAACTTAAGAAAATATTATAAGTATAATTGATTCTCCAACTATTCAAAGAAGATGTGTTGGTGGGTCTGGATTCAGTCCTTAATTATGCCATCCTTGGCATTGGGCTAACCCGGCGAGGGGATATGATCCTTCTCTCAGTTTTGGGAGAAACTATCAACTATTACCCTTTCCTCCTAGATCTCAAAGGTCCTGCTCTTTTGCAACATGGGGCCTTTGTAGCTATGGTAGTCAGGTTTCTCAAATGGAAACTGTTGGGTGATAATCCTGAGAACCAAGACAGGGAGGATGAATTTAGAGATTTCACCAAATTAAATGGCTTCCTCCCTCCAAAAGTAGAGCATGATGGTCTGCTTGCAAGAGGAGATGGTAGTGATGCACCTCAAGCGGGAAGGTGCCATGGGTAGCAGCAGGGGTCGTTCGCGAGGAAGGGGTCGTGCCTGGTCTAGAGATCAAGCATAGGGTCAGAATTTGATGCATGGATAAAGCAGATATGATTTTTTTGCTTTTAGATGTGAATTTTGTGTAGCTTCTGAAAGACTTTTATGCAGTTTCGATGTTGATACTCTTAGACTCTTGAGGTAGTAAGGTTGTTATTGAATGTTGATATTCCCAAACTCTCGAGGCAAATAGGATGTTTTTGAATAGTTCTGAAGATCATTCCCATTTTTTGTTGTGGGATGAATATGGTTTGTTCTGGGACTCTGTCCCTTGTCTATTTTGAATATCTAGCCCTCAGGTCTCTAATATTTTCTATGTAACTGGACTATTAAATTTCAATACAAACTCGCCTGGCTCTATCGTTTACCAATAAAATAAAAAAGGACTACTGAGCTGACATAAAGACAACATATTACAAAGATTTTGTTGCACCAGCATAGAAGAAACAACAACATCAAACAAAGGCAATGTTGGACCAACTAAAATGTAACAGCTATAATGAACAATGACACTGCAGAAATGATGTATCAACACTACTATATCGACCACAAAACATAACCCATGTTGGTCATATGGTCTGAAAAAGAATACAGTCTTGAAGATAATTTTATCCTTGACCTGGGAGAGCAGATCCTCAGCCCATATGACCTGTACACTGCAAAAATTCATGAGGCAGCTGTAGAGAAACATCTTCTGGATATAATTGGAGCTGAAAAGAGGGCAGCAACATATAAAAACATGATAGAAGTGTAAACAACACTTTCCAAATCTCCAATGGGAAGAGAGTATGTACTAGTCAATTGAAAAACTCATCTTGCTGTGTCTTTTCATCAAAGGCAAAATGAGAAGAACCTGTAATGAAGCACTTTGAAGTTGTTGTAACTCTATCACGTAACTGAGTCTGAAGATTTTTGGCTTGAGATTAGTCATAGCATCATAAAAAGAGAATACTAGCCAAGTTATGATTGGTTACAGATTTGAGCATATAATATGAATTTTAATTTCCAATGGGCGAAAAGAGGGAGACAAAGCAGCCTGACATTCAAACATCCAAATATTTTTAATAATGACAAGCCTGCATGAGTTGGAAATCATGTTGTGGGCCTGAGAGAAACCAAGGAGAGCAGATTTTCATGACTAATTGAAATGGAAGAGAGAAGGTATGTTGATCTTAAGGGCGTTCCATAGTAACCTCACATGAGAACAAAGCCAAAAATAGTTCTTAAGAGATTCTTCTTTACCACATAAGGGGCAACGTGGGAGCGGAAAAAAATAATTTAAGACGAGATCCCACTAGTAGTTTACCTTAAAGGAGTTTGCAAGCAGTGAGTTGTGACTGAGCATCAACTTTGGTATTCCAAACTTGAAGAATCAATTTGTTCCAATTGGCATGGCTTCGGTTACACTTCCAAAGAGTGTTGAGACAGTGAGATACTTCAATTCGGTGCTCTAAAACATATATAGACTTACAAAAATAAAGTTTCCATTTGGGTGAAGCTTTCAAGCTTGCCTTTGAAATATTGAGAGGTGGAGGTCTTGAGCTTTCACAATTGGTTAGTCCAATGTATTTGATCTAATAACCATTTCAATGAAGTCTTTATTGTTTTCTATATTTGGTGTGTGTTAATATGGGTAAGAAGTTTCTTTCTTTTATCTTATTTTCAAAATTGGGTGAATGGGTGCAACATATTGTTTATGGGGACTCATGGTTATGTGTCAAACTACAAGATGGTTTACCACTAATCCTTTGGATTCCTAATCAATAGAAGGTTAGGAAATTTCGTCTAGAAAAAATATGTAGAGCTATTTGAAAATCATTGGTGTGAAGTGCATACATTGTTGGATATCATTGTTGCAAATGAAGAGTATTGCACGAGGTTCAAAGGCAATTAATAACGATCAACTTTCATTCATCAAGGATCAATTCAAGGAGCTTCATGAAAAAGCATGTAGCCCTTCTAGTGAGTTCCAACCCCTACCCATCAAGTGTTCTCTTAAAAGAGAAAAAAAGGAAAATGGATAACGGTGGGACTCTAGTTGGGCAACCGAAGATTCCTTCTATGTAAATGATGGTCCATAAAAAAAGATGTTCAATTAAGTAGAATACTACCAAACTATTCTTATAGATGAAAACAAAGAATCGTCATCCAAGAAGAAAAGTTACTGCAAGGATCCATCAAAAGGGATTGAATTCTCTCTAGAATATTTTGGCTTCAAATCACCATGAGTAGGATGATCTTTCTCTATGGGTTGTATGCCCAATGTTTGTTGTGCTTAGTTCATTTGGTTGAGTTGTTAATTGTCTACTAACAATTTTGCAATTTGTGTGCTTCTAGTTTCTTGTTGATATTATTTGTTGTTTGGTTGAACTTCATTGACCTATCTTTCTTTTTTGTGAAAAATGGTTAGTGTAGTCACATAAATCTGTCCACTTAATTAAATGAATATTTAATATTTATTTGATTATTTAACCATCAATTAATAATTAATTAAATTAATATATTTAATTAATTCATCTTAACCCTCTTCTCCTATTAATTAAATAAATTATTCAATTTATTTGATTTAATTTACTTAACCAAATTTAGACCATTAATTAAATAAATAAATCATATTTATTTAATTAAATATTCTCTCACATTTAAATAAATTAATATTTATTTAAATCCCGCCTCTCACATATAAATAAATTAACATTTATTTAAATCACCTTTATCCTCCACCCACTTGTATTTTCCTACAAATGCAAGTTGCACAATTATTTTAAATAAATAATTTATTTAAATCACCTTTATCCTCTACCCACTTGTATTTTCCTACAAAAGCAAGTTGCACAATTATTTTAAATAAATAATTTATTTAAAACACCTTTATCCTCCACCCACTTGTATTTTCCTAAAAAAGCAAGTTGCACAACTATTTTAAATAAATTATTTATTTAAAATCCTATTTATCCTCACCCACTTGAAACCTTTAATGGTTTCCCTTAAAGTATTCAAACTTGATGGCTTTCTTCTATAGTCTTCTTAAGACTTTAATGGTTTTCCTTAAAGTCTTCAAGCCTTTAATGGTTTCCCTCAAAGTCTTCAAGCATTTTGATGCTTTATCTTCATTTTTCTCATTTAAATAAATTAATATTTATTTGAATATTTATCCAAATGCAAATTACACCATTTAATTGAAATAAATGATTTTATTTTAATTGAAAATACCAAAATTTCTCCCACTTGCATTTTCCTACAAAATCCACTTGCATGCCTAAACCCCTTCTAGATTCTTCTAAACCTTTCGTAATTAACCTAACCCCTTCTCTAAACTTTGTCACATTCCTAAGCAAAAGGGAAGTCACTTCTCAAACCCTCAAAGTCTTTGATAACCATTAAAGGCTTTCAACCTTCAACCACTAAATGGCTCAAAGTCTTTGATAACCATTGAAGGCTTTCAACCTTCAACCACTTAATCCCCAAAGTCTCCAATAACCATTAATGGTTACCTCAAACCCTCCCACATGGTTAAAACATTTGTTTTGACTCAACCTCTACCCAACCCAAAGGTCTCATCAGGCCATTAATGCTTTGACCATGATTATCTCTTAAACATTTGCACAAAGGTTTATCCTTGGATTAACTCTTAATCCAGTGGGTAATCTTAATTTGGACTTGACCCTTAGCCTCTAGATAACCATGAGGTCTTCTCAGGCCTTTAATGCCTCCAACCTCTTCTCTCAACCCAATCCTATGTTGACACTTGTCACCATTTTATTGGTGCCAATTGTGCACATGGATCCCCAACTTTCAAACTTGGCCCTTGATTAAACCATTCAATCTTAACCTTTCATTTCCCCATTTCTTCTATAAATAGAACCCTTCTCCTCAAGCAAAAAAAGGAAGCATTAGAGTATTGTTGTTATACTAGCTTTAGCATAGAGCTTTCTCATAGCATCACTATTTACATTTGCATAGCATTTGCTTATCATATTCAACTATCTTGAATCTCCATATGGCATCCATGGCTAGAGCTAAAAGCTGAGAGCTACACTCATTTGGGACTTGGAGAGGAGAGGAACAAGGGAGGAGCAACTATGAGCATTTTGATTAGCTATTTTATTCTATGTTTATATGCTTTCTATTTCATGCTTAATATCTCTCTTGATATGCCTGTTTAGGATAATCTTTTGTTGCTAACACTAACGTTTGTTTCTTTTGCTCTTGTGTGTGTTGCCATCAAACAGATTTTCTAATCCTTTTTGCAGAGCATCACTTGGTGAACCCGACGTGAATCCAAACACCACAAAGATCAACTTTTTTTTTTAACCAATAACATGTTTGAATGTTGAAAATGTCACACAGGTTGCACTTTTGACATTGTTTTGGCGCATTTGACATTGTTTTGGTGCTATTCACCTTGTTTCAGCGCTTTTCCTTCTCTATCTTTCCCTTTCTTTTAGTGCGTTTGTGTTAAATAGCGCCTCTGTTCAAACGCAGACTAGCGCTATTGTAACAGAACGTTGTACAAATCACCTTGTAACCAAAAAAAAAAAAAAAACCAAAAAAACAAATTAGGCTTGTAGAAGCCCACCAAATAGGTGGATTTTACTAACTATTTTTCTCTTTTGTGCAGATTTAAATTAGATTAAAAAGTAGATTTATATTTTTTACTAACTTGTTTTTGAAGTTGGTTTTAAAAATGAATTCACTTTTTATTTTGGTTTAAAATTAACTTCACATTTCAAATTTGGGCTTTTAAAAAAAAGAATCACACATTTATTTGGGGCTCTTAAAAAGAATTTCATTGTTCCAAGGTAAAAAGAACCACAAACTTATACAAAAACAACTTTATTTTTTTGCAAGTTAGGAAACAAACTTCATTTTGGTGCTTAAAATAAACAAGTCAAATTTTATTTTTTGCGTCAAGATAAAACTCACAATCCACACTTCCATTTTTGGTGCAAATAAAATTCACAATCAACTTGTCTCATTTTTAAAGCAATTTTACTTCATGCAAACGTGTTTTTCATTAAGTTGACCAGGATTTTCAAATTCTAGTTTACTCAAACAATTGCCTTTGAAAATTAAAAAGAACACCATGATTGTTGGAGCAACATCTCCAAATAGTTAGATCACATTGCAATGATAGATTAAAAAGAACAAGTGTTTTTCGTGCTTGGCACACTTGTGCAAAGAGTTGGTCGAGTGGTCCTACCTCTAACACACACTATCCTCTCCCTTGGCTTTCGTGGTCCTAGGTGCAAGAGAAAAGTGTTAGTAACACTCAAAATTTTATCTTTTTAAGAGAGGCCTGCCAAGGGATCGATACTCTTGGGAACGACCTCGAGCGGTAAATCCTTTGAGCTGCTATAGAAATCAGGTGAGAGTGAAAGCTATAGCCTTGGGTATAGCTGTTCCTACAGTGTAACTGGCCGAAAGGACAAATGGGCCCAACCACCAGTTACAAGGCTCTTAAGTGAGTCACTGCAGAATGAACTTATGTCCAAAAACATCGAACATGACTAAACGCCTTTAAGTAGTAGCCCACCCATTCTATTGATTGAGAATATTTGCGATATAATTTATTGCAAGAGCATAGATGGTTTTTCTCCCAAGATACTCACCATACATATTTCCTTGAGTAGAAACATAGCTTTTTGAAAAGTCACTTGTGGCTTGATAAAAGTGGTGACTCCCCCATCATAGGGATCATCTATTTGTTATGCTCGTGTAAGACTTAGTATATCACATCCCTACCTGCCACGGCGAGATTCATAAGGTATGTAGTACCAAAGTCGAAGAAATATCAAGATGTGGGCTAAATTTATCACAACTGGCCATTTGACCTTAGGGATAAAAAGTGTTTGAAGTGTGTTCGTTTTAAAGACCAAGTGCAAATTGAGCCGACTTCAGGCTTTGGAAATACACCTTAAAATACATCTAAAGGAAGGGTCATATACAAGTCTAAAGATTGGGTTGATCTAGACCCATACTCATTTGTGTCTTTTAGGCAACATTCTTGTGTTTGTGTGCTTGCTTTGTTTTCTTGTCAAAGAAAAATTAGAAAATCACTTTCCAAAAACAAAGTATTCATCCAACCAAACATCTGTCAAAACAACCAAAAACATCAAAAACAAGGTACAAACAACAAAAAGTCAAATTTTATGACCATTCTTCACATCTTGCGAAAGAAGAAGCGTCATCAGAATATCAACTTGAAAAGAAGACCATTGAGCTCAAAGGCTTTGATAAAAAGGAGGAAATTCTTCTATATAAATAGACAAATCTTTGTCTCACATAGAGTTTTTCTGCATCACATGCGTCTCTACCTTCAAGGAAAAACAAACGAATTTGATTCCGAATCATTGAACCGCAGACCTTTTATGCAATATAGAGCTCTGAGTTATCACAAAAACCAAGGAGGAAAGATTAATCCCAACTTCTTCCCAAACATCTGTATCACATACAACACAGCTCGAGAAATACCACCAACACCCGAAAGGGAAGAGATAGAGTTTGTCCCATTTATAACACAAAGTTTTTATTGAAGTTGAAAACATTTTCATCCATCATCTCACTCATACATCATCACTTCATCATCAATTCGTTCCAACTCTCAAAACATCAAGAGGTTCTTGCTCCAAGTTCTCTTTTTAGATATTGCTTGAATCAAACGCATCACATCACTTTTTAGATTGTTTCTACATCTAGGATAAGCTCATCCTAAGAGACACATCTACGCAGGTTAAAACTAGTTCATGAGTGAATCATCTCATTACTAGGTAGTTAAATTTGTAACACATCTCAGATTTCTCTACACCTTATCACATCCAACCTTATCAAAACAAGCAAGCAATTCAAAGAAGGAATTTTGGTTACATCTACCTTAAAAGTGCTAGAGATCTACATGCAACACAAATCACCAACCATCAATCTTTCATTTCATCAAACAACTCATCATCATCTTCAATCAACTTCAACAAAAGCTTGCAAGCAAAATGGCTCAAACCCGATCACAGTCCAGGCAACGAGAAATAGAAAGGGAAGAAGAAGAAGAGGAAAATCTCAATGAATTTCAAGAAGCACTTGGAGGAAATGCAGATGACGAAAACCCAAGTACTCCCACTCCTGCAACAATAGAAAGGGCTCAGCATAACCCTCTCTTTAACAGATTGTTTGACGAAATACTCAGGAGCAATGCAAATGCTCACTTCTTAAGACTCGCTCAAGAAGGAGCCAAACTCCCCTCTGACTTTGATCTTGCCCAATTAAGACAAGCATCAGAAAGACAAAGTCGCCATGAAGAGGAAAGAGGTAGAGATCCCATCAGATATAACATTCCTTGAGGTAACCCACCACCTCCTCCTCCAAATGAAATGGAGATGTTGCGGCAACAAGTCGAGAATCTCGCCCAACAACTTCATAGTGGTGTCAAGACTAACCAATTCTCACTCAATGACATCTGTCCCTATCCTTTTGATAGGAATCTTTACATGCCACCATTTCCACGAGGATTCGAAACACCCAAATTTGAAAAATATAGAGGAAAGGGGGATCCCCGCGATCATGTCCGAGAATTTCATTCCGCTTGTCTTGAAGTGGCATATGAAGACACATACCTAATGCGCCTTTTTCCCCGAAGCTTGGGAGGAACAACCACATCATGGTTTTCCCAACTACCAGGTGGCATTAGAACATTTGAGGAACTCATCCAGAAGTTTCTAGCTCATTACTCTCATAACATTGAACGCGACATTACCATGGCTGATCTGTGTAACACCAAACAAAAACCAGGTGAACAATTCTCAATATTCCTGCAACGATGGCGTCAAATGTCTAGCAGACGTTCTCTTCAGTTACCTGAACGAGAACTAGTGGAAATATTCATTTCCAACTTAAACGAAGAAATGAAATTTCACCTGGATGTCAAAGACATAGACTCTTTTAATGATATGATCACCAAGGGTTTAAAATGTGAACGAGCACTCATCAAGAAAGGACTCATAAAAATCTTTAACGAACCAAAAGATGGTCCTCGCCCACGCTTCAACAACGATAAACCAAACTTCTGGAATAAAAACAAGAATATCGTCAACGATGGGGTTGTGGATGCCCGGACTATCCAAAATGCACAACCTGTGGTTCGGTTTGCAGGACAAAATCCTCCACCTCAGAATAACACAAATGTTCCGTCCAATCAAGGTCGCATCACATCTCATGATGAACCTAGACCTCGTCAGCAAAAACAGAAACGAACATACACTCCCTTAGGGGAACCCATTGAAACAGTGTTGCGACAACTCCTCTCTCAAAATTTGGTCACTCTACCTAAGCTATCAAACTATGAGCCTCAAGTCAAACCAGCATGGTGGAGAGATACTGAACACTGTGAATTCCATCAAGGAAGAGGGCACAAGACAAGTAATTGTCACCGATTGAAAGATCTCATTCAGGATCTTATTGATCGAGGAGAAATTGAAATTGAAGGACATAACCTTAAAACAACCAATAATGATCATTTGATGTTCAAAAATCCACTTCCATCACAAGATCAAAGGGATCCTTCCACTTCTAGGCGAGGCACTGATACCACTGATTATACACAGGCTGCGTATAATTACACTGTAAATCACCTGTATGATGCCAATGAACAAGTTGCAACCATAACCTTCAAAAATCCCAACTCAAATTGCAATGTTGTTACGCGTCGCAACAAAGTTACCATAAAGGCAGCTCCACAAGGCACCACCTCCATCCCAAAGCAGTACAATCTTGTGGAACAATTAGACAAAACCCCTGCACTTATATCCATTTTAGAGCTTTTGCGTCTATCACCATCTCATAAAACTATCTTGGATCAAGCACTCCAAGAGGCGTTAGTCCCTGCAAATCTGAATACAGACCAATTTCAAGCCATGGTTGGAAATCTAAAGTCCTCACCTTGTCTCACTTTTTCTGAAAGTGACAACTCTTCCTTCCAGCAACCTCATAATGCCTCACTCCACATCGAAGGATTTATTAACCAGCATAGGATCAAGCGAGTCTTGATAGATAATGGAGCAGGCCTGAACATTTGTACACTACAGTTGGTCACAGCATTGGGCTATGCGGTAGAATCAGTGGATCCTCGTAAGAAGATCACAATCAAAGCCTATGACGATGTGGAGCGTTCATCCAAAGGAGCTGTGGTACTACCAATCCGAGTGGGCCCCGTGGTAAAGCACATCATTTGTCAGGTTCTGGACCTTCCTCTGCCATACAATCTATTGTTAGGAAGACCTTGGATACATGCCATGCAAGCCGTTCCAACTACCTACCATCAATGTATCAAGTTCCCACATAACGGTGTAGAGATCACAATTCTGGGTGACGCAAATCCCTTTGCATATTGCCATAATATCAACCATCAACCAGAGATTACCGTTCCTAATAATAGAGAAGCCATTTCCTCCACATCATATATAAGTCCCGCTTTTCTTGCCCATTCAAACACCATTATACCGAAGCAAGAAAAGATTAAGATGAAGATAGCAGAGGAAGGTCCTGGGGAATACAACTTGAATCAACTCTTTTGTGTATGACAAATGCCCACTTCTCCTCGAACACATGGTAAACCACAGCAGGTACTCCAGCAACCACTAAACATACCAGCATGTGCCTTGACGCCTTTCGTTCTTGGAAAGAGTCAAGAGGAAGAAACACAAGATGAGGACCTGGCGGAATGGATCTATAAAGATCCCATCACCATTGATATACCATGAGTTACACTTCCTACGGACCAGTATGGCAAAGGTCTCCTCATTATGCAAAGAATGGGGTATGATGGTCAAAGTGCTTTGGGATATTGCAAACAAGGACGACATGAACCTCTGCTGCCGGAATTCAAGCCCAAAGGTAATACAGGCCTCAGCTTTAAAAAAGAGATCTTTCCTAAACTCAAGTTCAAAGGAAAACCCAGCAAACCATTTTGTCCACCTACTGCAAGGCGGGCACCTTTCATAATCAAAGCACCCTCAAGCACCATCCCAACAGCCCCACTGAGGCTCAAAACCCCAACACAGCCATCACCAATGTCACTCATCCCACCAAATGAACCAGTAATCCCATCAGCAACACCATTAGCAGCAACAACTGTATCAGAATCTGCAGCAGCATCTATGACACCAGTAGTTCTAGCAGAAACCACTGAGTCAACATTACCAATACTCCCCGTACCAGATCCTTTAATCCCCATCGACCTTCCTGCAGCACCGATCATTACAAAGGTACATCAACCAATCACACCTGTAGTATTTAACTCAAAGGACATCCCAGTATGGTATAGTAATCGGATACTAGAAAGTGATTCAGAGACCGACTCACATGAGTGGGAATTTGATTCAGTACAGCTTAACACTTTAGATGAGGAAGACACATCACTACCTCCACCACGCAAAGACATCCCTGTTTATGGAGAAGCACAGATAAAGACCACTTGGGTTCCTGAGCTGGAAACGTCTTCCACAAACCCTATGTCTCATCCTACGCCTGATTCTGATAGGGAGAGTACCATCAACGACCTTCACCATAACATCTTAACCCTTACTGATACCTCTAACGAACTTAACCTAGTCGATGAAGTAATGCCCATTGTCCACCCTGAACTCATCGAATGGAACCAACCAAATCCCCCATGTCTTGATTTCTTCCAAAACGATGAGGCTATCATTGACTTTTTGGAATTAAGGGATAACCTACCAAGCGGGGATCACAAAGCTGGATTCGCCATTGAACTTAATAGCGCAGCATACTTCGGGGCGGATGCCAAACCTTTCAGCTGCAAAAATATAACACTAAAACATGGAACTTCCAGTGAAAACCACACTGTGGCACTGTTTGATCCGACAAAAGTAAAAAGAAAGAGCGTATCCAACGGTGAAAACCTCTCTGAGGCGCCTGAGGATGAAGGGTTTGACATTCTCCCTGATAATACACAACAGGAACGATCAACAATTCTCATCGAGGAAACCAAAGAGTACAATGTGGGGACTCCTGAAAATCCTCATATCATACATCTGGCATCTCTTCTCACTCCAGAGGAACAACCTAAATTTATAGAGTTCTTCCAGAAGCGTCAGATCAATTTCGCATGGTCATATGCAGACATGCCTGGGCTTGATCCTGATTTAGTCATGCATCACCTCACCGTCGCAGAAGGAGCCAAACCTGTCAAGCAAAAGCTTCGTAAGATGCATCCCCAGATTACAGTGCTAGTCAAAACAGAACTCAAGAAACTCCTAGATGTTGGTTTCATTAGACCAATTGATTATGCAGAATGGATCTCCAATATTGTGCCAGTTGGCAAACCAAAAGGGGGCATCCGCATTTGTACTGACTTCAGAGATCTAAATAAGGCCTGTCCTAAGGATGACTTCCCCCTACCAAATATCGACATCATAGTGGATCTAACAGCGGGACATGCCATGCTTTCACTCATGGATGGCTTTTCAGGATACAATCAGATAAAGATCGCACCAGAAGATCAACATAAGACAGCCTTCACATGTCCGTGGGGCACATACTGCTGGAATGTAATGCCTTTTGGTCTAAAGAATACAGGAGCGACCTATCAAAGAGCAATGACCACCATCTTCCATGACATGATGCATACTATGATGGAAGATTATGTTGATGACTTACTAGCAAAATCACTCACCAGAGAAGGGCATCTCCACATCTTAGATAAAATCTTTGATAGACTGGAACAATACCATGTTCGACTCAACCCAAAGAAATGTGTCTTTGGAGTAACCTCCGAGAAGCTTCTAGGATACATTGTCTCAAGCAAAGGTATTGAGGTCATTCCAGCAAAGGTTAAGGCAATCATGGATATGCCACCACCAAAGAATATCAGTCAGCTAAGGACATTACAAGGACGACTTCAATCCATCCGAAGATTCATTGCACAATTGGCTGATAAGTGTCACCCATTTACACATCTGCTACACAAGAACATCTGCTTTTAGTGCGATGCCCGATGCTAGCAAGCATTTCAGACGCTTAAAAACTATCTCATGAATCCACCATTGTTGATGCCACTAGATCCAAGTAGACCATTGTTACTCTATATCTCGGCAACAAGTACAGCATTAGGTGTATTACTGGCACAACATAATGCAGAAGGAAAAGAGTGTGCTGTTTTCTACATCTCTTGCACACTGGTAGGCTATGAACTCAATTACACCCCTATTGAGCGAGCTTGCCTAGTAGTAATCTTAGCAGCCACTAAACTGAGGTACTATTTGTTAACACACAAGGTACAACTCATTGCAAAGATTGATCCACTCAAGTATTTACTTAACAAAGCAGCATTGACAGGCCGCTTGGCCAAATGGGTGATGATTCTAAGTGAATTTGACATTGAGTACATAGACCGTAAAGCTATCAAAGGTCAGGTTATTGCAGATCAGTTGGCCGATGCACCACTCACAAGCGATCATCCTCTTATTTCCAATTTTCCAGATGAGGAGATATTCATGATCACAGCAGCACAACCATGGAAACTATATTTTGATGGTTCATACACTAGGCACGGCTCGGGGGCAGGCATTCTGTTTATCACACCTCAAGGTGATAGCATCCCGAAGTCTTACAGGCTCACATTTCCATGCACAAACAATATAGCCGAGTATGAGGCCTTGATCACAGGACTCAGGTTAGCCATCCAATGGAAATTACAAGAACTGCAAGTATATGGCGATTCACAACTAGTCATTCGACAAGCAACTGATGAATATCAGACCAAAGATGATAAACTCATGCCATATAAGCAAATGGTGGACACTCTAAAGACATCATTTACTACTATCACTTTTGAGCAGATACCAAGAGATCAGAATCGAGCTGCTGACGCTATGGCTACCATCGCATCTCTCCTAGATCTTCCACAGAATTCAACACGTTATGAGTTCTTGGTCGAACAGCTTTGGATCCCCGCTTATGATATCCCTGAATCCGAGATGATATGTCACCTTGTCGGTTCTGAATCCCCATGGTACGGTGAGTTCTACACCTATCTCCGCGATCACACCCTTCCTCCCAACCAATCAAATAACCAACATAAAACCTTCATTCGCCAAACTGCTCGATATACCATTATTGCCGAAACCCTATACCGACGCGGTCTTGATGGTACTCTCCTTCGATGTTTGGAACAAGGTGAGATAACAAAGGCTTTGGAAGAGGTACATGAAGGAATTTGCAGGACTCACTCAAGTGGTCCATCACTAGCCAAGAAACTCATGCGAGCTGGATATTATTGGCCATCTATGGAAAAGGATTCCTACTACTTTGTCAGAAAATGCAATAAATGTCAAGTTCATGGCGACCTGATACATGTACCAGCTCAGGAACTGCAACCAATCACGACACCATGGCCTTTCTGTCAATGGGGCCTTGACCTTGTGGGTAAGATTCATCCATCTTCATCCAATGGCCATAAATTCATTATTACTGCCACCGAATATTTCACAAAGTGGATCGAAGTTGTTCCACTTACCCAAGTCACCGGCAAGCAGATCGCCTCATTCATCCTCAACTACATCATCTGTCGGTATGGTGTGCCCATGTCCATCATCACAGATAACGGTCTTCCTTTCAAAAATCAGGATGTCTGTGAACTTTGTGAGAAATTTCATATCCAACACCGCTTTTCCACCCCCTATTACCCACAAGGCAATGGTCAGGCCGAAGCATCCAATAAAAACATATTAAGAATCCTCAAAAAGACAGTCAATGATGTCAGTCGTGATTGGCATGTTCAACTAAATCCAGCGCTATGGGCATATCGAACTAGCATTCGAACCCCTACAGGTGCAACTCCTTATTCATTGGTCTATGGTGCAGAAGCTATCTTGCCTATTGAGGTCGAGATACCGTCACTACGGGTTTCCTTGCACAATCTCATTGATGATGAAGCTTACAGAGTCTCACGTCTTCAGGACTTAGAGTTACTTGATGAGAAGCGACAAGCTGCATACAACCATCTCAAAGCCTATCAGCAGCGCATGAGCAGAAGCTACAATCACCGAGTTAGACCTCGTACATTTGAGGTAGGTGATCTTGTTCTATGAGAGAATCCTCGCAACCAACCAAACCGAGAACATCAGGGCAAGTTTGAATCAAACTGGTTGGGCCCATATGTTGTCACTGCTGTGTTCGGGTCCGGGGCATATCAGTTGGCTACATCAGAATGAGAACCGCTTGCAGATCCAATCAACAGCATGCACCTCAAACAGTTTTATACCTAAGCTGTACAGAGCATCAGGCTCCCCTACATACCAGAAAATACCAAAAACATTTAGAAAAATGTCCTGAAGAAAATACAAAAACATTCAAAAAAAAGTAAAGAAAAATCATGCATCCAAACGGTGAACAACCACTCCGGTGGCACCTTGGGTAAGTACGGTGGTGAAAACCTGGCAAACAGGCGCCACTCGTAAAGGCTATGGCTCCATTGTCTTTCAGACTTGTTGCGATCACATCTACTCCATACATACATCCATCCATCCAAAAACCATGGCTTGTTATTTGTGTGCAATTATGATAATACTTCATGCGTCTAAGCATCCCGCTTTTTCATAGTCATGTCTAAAACTGGGGGCAATGCCTTTAACCTATTGATGGAAGTGGGTTCTACATTGTCTTATGATTCATTAAGTTCTTCATTCAAGCAATCATCAAAATACCAAAAACATTCAAAAATGTCTTAACACAAAATCCAAAAAACATTCAAAAATGTCTCACAAAATCCAAAAACATTAGAAAACATCAAAAATCACACAAAAACATGGCAACACCTTGTACATACTCATCCATGCAGATACCAAAACAAACATTGACAAAATATTCACACAATGACCATTTATCAATCGACCACACAATCAACATCAACACTCAAAACTGTCTTCAACAAGAATGCATCCTTCCTTACCAAAACAAAAACAAAAAGTGACATTTTCTTTGACAAGAAAATTCTGTTTACGCTATCAAATACTTGGTTGATTTATGGTCTAGTAATTTATATCAGGTTCCTACGACATTGTTTGTGTATCTTCGACACATTATTCCGATGAAGTTCTGGGGCATGTACTAATGGTGTCTACATGGGAAGTTCACTAAGCTATGTGATCATAGGCAAAAATACAATCATAGATCACTACGGCTTGCTGACTACAACGTATACCTCGACCACATGAGCATGAACCATTACCAAGGATCCATATTCTTTATTCTTTATGTATATATTGTTTGTTTGCAGGTACAATTCTCTTTCTTTGGTTCCTCCTACCTCATCCAAACTGGATAAAGGTTTTATCTCTTATTACGGTATGCACTTGTCTCAGGATATGATCATCCTAAGATCAAGGAGGACGATCCAAGTCATGCATGAAAGGAGATAATCCTTGTCTGTTCTGCAAGCAATACTCAGGTCAACTTGATCCATTATATCAAGTTGCTTGTATTAACTTGCTATATAAAATCCATGTAAGAAATACTCTGGTCATCTTGAATCTTTATGTCAAGTTGCTTGTATTTTCTTACAACATTTTAAAGCTCAATGATGAAAAATAAAGCACTATAGATCGTCATCTCATCTCAGTTGTATATATTGCATTTCGTTGCATTCCACCCATCCATACATTCATAATAGCTGCATATCATGCATACATAGTCATAATAATGCATACTCTATTTTACTCATCTTCTTCCATAGGACTCGGTCCTAGTCCTCCATATCTTCTATCTAACATCGAATCCCCCCTCACCCTCCCTATCTTGATCATCAACATCATCCTAATCCCTTCATCGCTTCCCATCCTCACTCATCCACAAAATTAAGCCAGTTACTCTGTCTACACAGATACATCAACTCACGCACACCTAGACTATCAACAGATACTCAGATCAAGTATCTTCGGGTCTCAACAGGTAATCGATTATGGTAAACCTAGACTACAACAGGCATTTATCATAATGACCTAGTCTCAACGGGGCTGCCATGATTCCCCACAACCATCCCTCACACGCACACATTATCAATTGATCAAACCAATCAAACACAATCCATCGGACAATTACATCAATTGTCTACGTCTCAACGAGTATTTTGCTTCATATACCTTGACTTCATCGGGCAATTACATCAATTGTCTAAGTCACATCAGGTCACTTTGATTCACTTACTCAGACTTTATCATGTCCAAGCGACCAACTGACATCAACTGTCACGCTTTGACTTGACCGGGGCAATTAAACCGATTGCACCAGATTGTCCAACCAATTTTGATCAATTGTATAGCATCAATCCAAACCCCACACTACATCTTCTATGTATCTCTTGCATGACCTCAAGGTACCCACTGGCTTGTTGTTTCTTCATATTCACTCCATTTTCTCCCATTCTTTCATCATTAGTTCTAATTTCTTCTATTCTACCTCCCCTCCACTTTTCATTCTTTTTCGAGAGATCGCCCGATTTTTCAAAAAAAAATTCGGCCCATCTCTCGAGGGGGCATACCACCCATTAAATTTACATTTTATGGGGCATTTCTTCACACCTATTTTTCTTTCTTTGAAACGATGCGATAAAACCACACCGTCTCAAAGAGGGGCAAATGTAGTCACATAAATCTGTCCACTTAATTAAATGAATATTTAATATTTATTTGATTATTTAACCATCAATTAATAATTAATTAAATTAATATATTTAATTAATTCATCTTAACCCTCTTCTCTTATTAATTAAATAAATTATTCAATTTATTTTGATTTAATTCACTTAACCAAATTCATACCATTAATTAAATAAATAAATCATATTTATTTAATTAAATATTCTCTCACATTTAAATAAATTAATATTTATTTAAATCCCCCAAAATCCCACCTCTCACATTTAAATAAATTAACATTTATTTAAATCACCTTTATCCTCCACCCACTTGTATTTTCCTACAAATGCAAGTTGCACAATTATTTTAAATAAATAATTTATTTAAATCACCTTTATCCTCTACCCACTTGTATTTTCCTACAAAAGCAAGTTGCACAATTATTTTAAATAAATAATTTATTTAAAACACCTTTATCCTCCACCCACTTGTATTTTCCTACAAAAGCAAGTTGCACAACTATTTTAAATAAATTATTTATTTAAAATCCTATTTATCCTCAACCACTTGAAACCTTTAATGGTTTCCCTTAAAGTATTCAAACTTGATGGCTTTCTTCTATAGTCTTCTTAAAACTTTAATGGTTTTCCTTAAAGTCTTCAAGCCTTTAATGGTTTCCCTCAAAGTCTTCAAGCATTTTAATGCTTTATCTTCATTTTTCTCATTTAAATAAATTAATATTTATTTGAATATTTATCCAAATGCAAATTACACCATTTAATTGAAATAAATGATTTTATTTTAATTGAAAATACAAAAATTTCTCCCACTTGCATTTTCCTACAAAATCCACTTGCATGCCTAAACCCCTTCTAGATTCTTCTAAACCTTTCTTAATTAACCTAACCCCTTCTCTAAACTTTGTCACATTCCTAAGCAAAAGGGAAGTCACTTCTCAAACCCTCAAAGTTTTTGATAACCATTAAAGGCTTTCAACCTTCAACCACTAAATGGCTCAAAGTCTTTGATAACCATTGAAGGCTTTCAACCTTCAACCACTTAATCCCCAAAGTCTCCAATAACCATTAATGGTTACCTCAAACCCTCCCACATGGTTAAAACATTTGTTTTGACTCAACCTCTACCCAACCCAAAGGTCTCATCAGGCCATTAATGCTTTGACCATGATTATCTCTTAAACATTTGCACAAAGGTTTATCCTTGGATTAACTCTTAATCCAATGGGTAATCTTAATTTGGACTTGACCCTTAACCTCTAGATAACCATGAGGTCTTCTCAGGCCTTTAATGCCTCCAACCTCTTCTCTCAACCCAATCCTATGTTGACACTTGTCACCATTTTATTGGTGCCAATTGTGCACATGGATCCCCAACTTTCAAACTTGGCCCTTGATTAAACCATTCAATCTTAACCCTTCATTTCCCCATTTCTTCTATAAATAGAACCCTTCTCCTCAAGCAAAAAAAGGAAGCATTAGAGTATTGTTGTTATACTGGCATTAGCATAGAGCTTTTTCATAGCATCACTATCTACACTTGCATAGCATTTGCTTATCATATTCAACTATCTTGAATCTCCATATGGCATCTATGGCTAGAGCTAAAAGCTGAGAGCTACACTCATTTGGGACTTGGAGAGGAAAGGAACAAGGGAGGAGCAACTATGAGCATTTTGATTAGCTATTTTATTCTATGTTTATATGCTTTCTATTTCATGCTTAATATCTCTCTTGATATGCCTGTTTAGGATAATCTTTTGTTGCTAACACTAACGTTTGTTTCTTTTGCTCTTGTGTGTGTTGCCATCAAACAGATTTTCTAATCCTTTTTGTAGAGCATCAGTTAGCATCCTTTCAAAAACTTTACCTTCTCCCTTAGCAAAAAATTATTTACATATTTATCCTAGGATAATTTAAATGAGAAAGATCTATTGTCTTCATTTTTTTACATGTATTTGCTCAAGTTAACATGGGAGAATGTGTCCTAAGCGACACAATGACAACCCTCGAAGGTATTTTCAAAGACTATTAATATTCAAAGCAGAGAAAATGGTTGAGAAAACAAAGGTGAAGCAAGAAAGTTGAAGGCAAAGATCATACATCTAGTAGGGCCAAATTTGCTCTTAGAGTACAAGTCCATTGGTTTAGAATAAACCTCGGCTCATAGACTTGACCTATGATAAAGCACAAGTCACACAAAATCTAAGGAGTTGTGTAGATATAAGAGGAATCCCATCTAGATTAGAGATACGTTGTAGAGTTGTGTAGATATAAGAGGAATCCCATCTAGATTAGAGATACGTTGTAGAGTTGTGTAGATATGGAGGAATCCCATCTAGATTAAAGATAAGTTGTATTCTAGAATCTTTATCAAATCTCTCATTCTTCAGTCATAGAGCTAAGTATATTTATTTTCCACATTAATTTTTGCATCTTAGTATTTTATCTTAGAATACCTTAGCCCACAACCAACCTTTATTAGTCGAGGTTGATTTTCCCTAAGTTGTAAGCATTTCTTTTTATTAGCCTAGACTATGTTTGGGGCAAAGTTCATTTCTTTTAATATTTTTGTTGAACATAATTGATCATACAAAACCTAGTTTTCTTCTAGTATTTCTCATTAATATTAAGGTATTTTTATCACTGTGTAGTGTTGTAAATTGTGCTCCTTAATAGTGCAAGCCTAATTTAACACTCTTCTTGGAACTTGCTTTAGTGTCCATTCTCCTAGATCATTTTAGGTCATTTCTATCATTAGCTTTACCCCCAACTGAAGAAGATGTGTCATGTGCTACCTTAAAACTTTGTTATTAACCCCACACCTAATTTGTTATCAAATGCTAAAATTAGGACTAGAACCTATGTCATGGGCCTCAATATTTTTGTTTTCCTTTTGGAGAGCTCATTTTGGGAGGACCTAGGCACCTAGTGTTCTAGCCCCAACAAAATCCCCTAAAAAAGTGACCACTTCAAGTGTTAGCCTTCGTATTTCATGATTCAGTCTTGATCTTTGAATTTGATCATTGTGTATTGATCTTTTATCAAAAATTAACTTTGTGACCCATGTATTCAAGCTAGTGGCTTTGTCATTTTAAGATATACAATGGGAATGATATCGAAGCTCTGCCAAATTGATCACTCAACTCTGTAAATCTAAAGCATTGTCTGCAATCTTATGAATAAGCAATCTACATTGATCATTCAACATTATTACAAGATGATTGAAGCTTCAAGGATGTTGAAGAATCATAGAAACTATTAAATGATGATCAACTTGTACCTCTCCTCAAGGGTTCGCTATGGTTCTATGTGTAGTAACACAAATCTGTCCAGCTTAATTAAATAAATATTCGCTATTTATTTGATTAAAAATCCACTAGCCATCAGTTAATTAAATTAATATTTAATTAATTCATCTCCAAACATTCTTCTATTAATTAAATAAATTATTCAATTTATTTTAATTAATTCACTATAATCAAATTCAAATCAATTAAATAAATAAAATCTATTTATTTAATTAAATCCCCCTATTCCTCTTTTAAATAAATTAAATAAAACATTTATTTAAATCATTATCCCCACCCCACTTGCATTTTCCTACAAATGCAACTTGCACACATTTATTGGAATAAATGAATTTTTATTTTAAATAAAATCCTCTTTTCCCTCACCCACCAAATCCACTTGCAAAATCTAATCCCCTTCTAGATTCTTCTAACCCCTTCCTAATTAGCCTAATCCATCCCCTAAATATTGTCACATTCCTAAGCAAAGGGAAGTCACTTCTCAAAATCCTCAAAGTCTTGGATAACCATTAAAGGTTTTCAACCTTCAACCACTTAAATCCTCAAAGTCTTTGATAGCCATTAAAGGCTTCCAACTTTCAACCACTTAATCCACAAAGTCTCCAATAACCATTAATGGTTAACCCAAACCCTCCTACATGGTTAAAACATTTGTTTTGACTCAACCTCTACCCAACCCAAGGGTCTCATCAAGCCTTTAATGCTTTGACCATGATTATCTCTTAATCATTTGCACAAAGGTTTATCCTTGCATTAACTCCTAATCCAGTGGGTAATCCTAATTTAGACTTGACCCTTAGCCTTTAGATAACCATGAGGTCTTCTCAGGCCTTTAATGCCTCCAACCTCTTCTCTCAACCCAATCCTGTGTTGACACTTGTCACTATTTTATTGGTGCCAATTGTGCACATGGATCCCCAACTTTCAAGCTTGACCCTTGATTAAACCTTTCAATCCTGGCCATCCATTGCTCCATTTTTCCTATAAATAGAGCCCATTCCTTCATAATCCAGATCCTGAAAACTTATATGCATTTAGGCTATAGACATTTTTAGAGAGCATTTAGCATAAGCAATCTAACATCTTATCATTTTGGTTAAAATATATCATGTTAGCATCAATAGCATAGTATTTAGCTTTTCATTCCACATTTAGAGCTATACTACAATCTCAATCCGCCATAAGCATTCATAGTGCAAAAAGCTGCTGAGAGCTACACTATTTTGGAACTTGGAGAGGAGAGGAACAAGGGAGAAGGAGCTAAGGCCATGCTAAGAGGCAGTTGGAGATGCCTCATAATCTTTGTTTCGTTTATTAGATACATTAGCATGCTTTTAGTGTCTCTCTTGGTATGCCTTCATAGATTAGTTTTTGATTGACTAACACTAACGGTTTTTGTGTCTTTGGTGTTGTTTATCATTTGCTAACCTTGTGCCATTTAGGAGGGCATCACTATGTTATTCTCACATTTCTAAGTATGATCTCTTTATCTGAATTACTATTATTTACTATCTTTAAGCATAGTATGTTCTCTTGAATTAGATCTTACACCACTTTTTGGTCATCTAAAACTCCACTCTAACATATTTGAGTAGGGTTTTTATGTTTATGCATGTCACCATTCGCCATAATCTTAGACACACTTCAGGTTCAGAGCACACACTTATATCAATTGCTAATTCAACTATTCATGATGGTAGAAATACAAAAATTGGGGGCTTTGTTGAGGCAGTCTCCTATATAGCCACAACCATTTTTTCCTCTTTTTGTTCTTGTGCAAATACATATCTAGAATTTTATGACGAAGTGAAGGTATAGGAAGATGGATTGAATGGGAACAAAGATCCTAATTGCAAATTTGAGATTAAAAATTGGGATAGAGGTGCCTAGCACCCTAGTCCTACTAGTTTGAACCCATATTTCAAGAATAGGAGTTTTGAGTTTGCACGTCCTAAATTTGATCAAAAAATATAGATTGCATAGCTTCAAGATAAGGGCACCTAGTGTTTTCGTCTAACAAAAAACCTCTACTTTTGGTGATAGGTGCACCTTTATATCTTTGTTTCTTTTCAGTGACTATATATTGTTTTTTGATTGTTTGCGCCTCTATTTTATTGGTTTATCAAGATATTCAAGCAAGTTTAAGGAACTAATTAGGCAATTTTAGCAAGAGAAATGAGGAAACTACATTTTGGAGATCGTACCCCAAAGATATCTTATGTAATCAATTTGTACCCCAAAGGACACATTAAGATAAATTAGTGTATGCGGAAGTGACTTAAGACAATAAACCATTCATGCATCGTCATCATCAATAAAGAAATATTCATAACACATAGAATTGGAGTAACAACAACATTATTATATTATATATTCATTCTAAAATGCAAGTCTCGGTCTCTACTTTGCATACAATAGTATATCTCTTGCAGTTTTAACATGTCTTTCGAATATGATTTACAATGAACATATCTACAATTCCCAAGAAGGGTTATGATTCCTAGAGTCGGCTAATGATCTATTTCTATACCGCAAACCATATGTGATAGCTTGAGTTAGCTATGTTACTAGTCTCTAGTCTTCCAACACCATCCCCCATTTTAAAATGATTTCTTGTCCTCAAGATATGATTCTTAGTTGGGTAGGAGTCCCTAGTAGGTTATTTTAAGTTGCCATAGTGTCTTCCCTCAATTGGTCGTTGCATGTTGGGTCAGGGAGAGTTGGTCCTGCATATGTACTATTGTTGTTTTTTATTCCACCAATGTGGTAGGGATTTAGAATTGTTTGGCTATCTCCTTTGTGGTGCCCACTATCCCTTGGAGATGTGTCAAGTGAGTGCTTATTGTTCCCCGAAGTTGTTTGATTTTACTTTTTATCCGCTCCCTTTGTATTTAAATTTGTTGGAGCTAATTGTTGATTGCCACCATTTGTGCCCTTATTTCTCCATCCGTGTCTATCAGTAGATTGTAGGATTGAGCCACTTGTGTTACTTGATGTTCTAACTTCATCATCTAATCTTGCAAACTCTTTGTTGTAGTAGGCCATTGTAGACAAAATTGATAAATGGCCCCTGCCTTTGATACATTGTCAATTAGTTTCTTGGTTTCTTCCTTCATTTTATTCTTTGTGGTGGTGCACTTGTGTACATACTCATTTTCCTTTTGTTTCATAATCTCCTCATGTGCCCCTTTTGTGATGTTGTCTTTGGTGGAGGCTAGATTTCCTTGTAAACTATCTACCAAATGTTTCAACCGTTGCAGAAGGGGTAGAGATGTGTCTCATGGTATGTGAAAAATGACCATTTTGTTGTGTTACCACTACATCTTCCAAATACTCCACAATATGTACATGTTATCAAGAGAAAAGGGGAAAGTGTAGTCCATAGATCTATACCCCAAAGATATCTTATATATAGTTTATACCCAAGAGGACATAGAGAATCAACATATGCAAAAGTGACTTAAGACAATAAACCATTCATACATCATCATCAACAAAGAAACAATCATAACACATAGTATTGGACCAACAACTACATCATTATATTATATCTTCATTCCAAAATGCAGGTCTCAGCCTCTTCTTTACATATCACAATATATATCTCTCATTTATAGCATATGTCTTTCGAATATGATTTACAATGAACATATATACAATTTCCAAGAAGGGTTATGATTTTTAAACTTGGCTAACGATCTATATTTATAATGCAGACCATATGTGATAGCCTGATTTGGCTCTATTACTAGTCTTCAACCTTCCAACATGCAACATTACAATCAATTACAAAAAATTAATAGAACCCAGGTAGTTTGGTTCTCTTTTGGGAAGATTTAGCTAAATGTAACACCTTTGGTTAGTTTGTGTTCCAATATTTTTTGGAAGAAAGGTTGGTTCCAGTTAAATTACTAAACAGTGTATACCATCTTCTTTCCATAGCAAACATTTTGGTAAACCTAATGTCTTTTACATATCTTCTTATTCTAAAGTTGATTTACATATAGTTAATTATATTTAGTGTGTTAGTGAAATTGGCTTCTTTTACATTTGCATATCTTTTGTGATGATTCATTAAACACTTAATTGATTAGATGCTTTATCTTTGTCATGTTATCAATAGATCATTAAAACCTTCGATTAAAAAAGGTTTTCTTTTCTTTTAGAAAACCAAAAATTTAAAACAAAATTATTTTATCCCTTAATCAACATTTTATGTTTGTCATTATTTTTCTTCTACTTCTTCCACTAACAACTATCTTGGAGAAAACAAGCTTAGCAAGTCTCACCTTTCCAACCAAGACCATGAATATTTTGATATAGTCATTGGGGCAATTTTGGTTGATATGGTTTATAAAATTGGTATCCATTCCACCAAGCCTTGGTGGAAATATGGAAGTGGGATCCAAACACCACGTTCCATTATTTATAAGTCATGACATGGTTATTGTTGGCTCTTCCCTGTCTTTCTAGTATTGTTACAACAATAAAACAAAGATGGCATTTGTAATTATGGGTTTCAGTATGGAAATACACATTTAATACCATATGGTCAATTATTTTACAATCAAAATTGGCCCACTTTTCATAGTGTACTATTTTCCAATGCCTTCTCATGGCCTAACTATATCATTGGGCATTTGGGATCATTTTCTTTTTTTTGGGTAGTCAAAAAAATTAAAGCATCTTTTTTGGTTTTGTTGTAAATCCCAAAATATTTAGACCTAGATTCAAGATATTTTCAAGCCCTTCCACCCAAAGCCTTTTTCATGGCACATGGTTATTTTTGGGGATTGGTCTTGTATCTCTCACGAATTCAACTAGATTTGGTATTTTTTAGGGTGGATATTCTCTTCAACATATGGAAAGGTAGAAATTCTATAATCTTTACTAATTTATTTCTTGATTAGCACATTTCACTTTTTTCTAAAGCAATTATTATTTCTAGTGTATTATTACATATCCAAGTGAAAGATAACAAAGTTGGACTAGAAGTTGCTCACCTTTAGGTGCTCCTCAGCCACTAGAATAATGCCCCTTATGTAGTGGCCAATTTTACCCTATCTCTCTCATAGAAAAGCTTATTGCATGCTCATGAGAACTAGAACAAGGACAAAGTCTTTCTACTCGTAGTAATCAAGATGCTACCTTCTAGGCTTCTCCTCTAGCTACCAAAAGGAATCATGGACAATGGGGATGGTTGTGACTTGCTCATCAATACTCCACCTCTCTTCCTCCTAATGGAGGGACCCTTTGGATAGCCTACTAGTGGAGCTTCTAGTTGTTTTGATTCTAATAGATTTATTTGGCTAGCTCTTACAATTTTGCCAGCCTATATCAATGAAGAAGAAGAAAAGGATGACAAGATTTAGGATCCTTCTGTGGATACCCATGACCTCACTAATATATGGAGTAAACTGGATGACCAAGACCCTCCTCCCCTCTCAAATGTATTGTTGTTGTTTCCTAATTACTTGATTTTCTATGTTTTTTTTTTAAAATTTAGGTGTTAGCCTTGTATGGAATTTAGTATATCCACCTAATTCATGTGAATATGTGTAATATTATTTCTTATAAATGATAAATCAAACACATTCATGAAAAAATAAAACAGTATCAAAATTTGCAATTTGAAAATAGCATTTTGGACTTCAAAGTTCAAAATGCAAGTCTACTAATGTTTAGGCTTTGGGTTGAAATTTGTAAGTTGTATATTGTTGATTAGACTTTGAAGTATGAAATACAATATGTAAGTCAAATTTTGAAGTTTGAAACAAGAGCATGTTGGAGTTTTGACTTGGCTCCAAAATTATCACATTGTGTGAAATGCAAGCCAGACCCCAAAATCCAAAATACAAATTACAAATCAAACATCAAATTTAAAAGTGAATGACCAATGAGATTCACAATTTCTCTATGAGTTTATAAAAAATGAGTTTTTTATTGAGATTTCAAGCCTAAGGTGTCCACTCATGTTCAAAGTTTGACATAGGATTTATATGTTGCCAATGTTAATCGTGTATCAATGTCTAAAGCCTAAGCTGATGTAGGTTAGACTCCAAATTCTAAAATCTTACAAATTGAATTCAAAAGTCTAACCTAGTGCAGAAATGAAGTTGGACCACCAAGTTTGATATTGTGCAAATTAGATTTGAAAGTTTGAGCTAATGTAGAAGTGAACTTGAATCCCATAGCCCAAGTTTATGCATCTCTATCACTGAAGTATGAGCTAGAGTGGATTTGCACTTATTTTCTTAAATCCTAAAATGTAAGGAGAATGACTTGATAAGAGCATTATAGGGGTTTTCAAGTTGTCGTGGGAATCTTATCTCCCATGTGGTGATCTTGATCCAGTTAGTTAGTCTTCCATTTGTGCTTGCATATTTTGTCCATTTTTTGTTCATTACTGTCTTAGGCAAAAGATTGGGGCATTACATATTGTCCCCATCATTATGCTCTCCACTTGTATCATGTTGTTGTCAATGAGGTATTGTATATTACATTTGAATCCAACACATCTTTATGTATTATGCCCATGTACCTTGTGATAATTACAAAAAAAAAAAATTTAAATCCTTTTAGGTACATATTTTGATGTATCCAATTTTTTTATGAGAGGAAGAGTAATCAACATGTTGAAATACTACATGGAGGGGATGTGAAGCCTTGTGATTTTTCCTTGAGTTTGAAACTTAAGAGAAATGGCATTTAATGTCATTTGTTTGTTTGAAACATTGTTGGCATTTGACCTAGCTTCTTATTTATAACTATCATTATTCTTCTTGAAATTATTTTTTGGTACAAAATTAGAAGGATAAGAGGATGGAATATTTGAAGATTCATTTTCAATGCATTCTTCTCTAATAAATTTAGTTCAAAATATCTTACACCAGCACAAAGTTCCTCAAAGGTAGTACAATGATTATAGCTAACTTTATATTTGATGATGTGAAGAATTTTAATAAACCACATTGTAATTCAACATAATGTAGGTGATTTATATTTTAACAAACAAAAATTGAAATCGTATAACACAAACATGTAGTGTTCATTGGTGCGTTGTTTGCATTAAACTATATATGTGATGTTAACTTTTAATCCAATATTTAAATAGAAATGTCTTTTAAAAAAGTCTTCCCAATTCAAATAGGAGTAAATAGATCCATGGAGCAATGAGAAAAATCAATCCCATGCATAGTCCTTGGGAGTTTTGAATAATTATGCTACCAAACAATCATCATATAAAAAATCCAAGCAATGTGGCATTAAATGATAGGCTATGGAGTCATGAGGTCACCTTTACTATTTTACATTTCAAACCTACATGCCACAAAACCCATAGGAAAAGGATGCTAAGATGTCATATGTATGAGGATTGTGTTTAATTGATAAGTAATATCTCTATTGGCACTCATAGGTAGGGCATTAATCCTACTTTACACTATATTAAGATGCCTTGCATGTCATTGATAGTAGTTTGGGAGATGTGGGTGGAAGCATGGGAATGTGGGTTGAAATAGCATAAGTGGGTTGAAGGGGTATATTAGATAAGGGGATTCTACTAAGAACATGAGAGGTGTGATGTTGAAGGCTAGTAGGGATATGAGAAGTATAACTAGTTCAAGAATGAGAGATGTTACAAAATGATATAAGGGTGTGATGGCAAATATGGTGTTGATCTTTAAATTGTGTGGAAGTGGCAAGGTGAGTAGTAGGATGTGGGGCAGAGAAAGCTAAGGAAGGTGATTGTGGAGGAGGAATAGAAAAGGAGGCTATATGTAACAACGTGACATAATTGAGTTGTATCAATCATATAACCACTACCATGAGACACTGATGCCATTAGAGTCGTAAAATGACGTTATGAAGGGCATCCACTAACTCTTAAGGAACTAGATCCATATTTTAACTTACTCATTTCCTCTCAAAGCAATTGAACCTTATTAGCCATATCCATTTTTTTACAATTCTCAATAATGGTAATTTGTGACTCCTCATCATGGTGATATGTGAATCATGATTCAATGTAACCCCTACTTTAAAGTATATGGAAATGTTTCAAATCTCCATTAATTGAAACCTAATAATAATCCAATAATGGATGAGATCAATCTATTGTTCACTTAGTCATGTCTTCTCTAAGTAATTGAAGCTTATTGGAAATATCATTTTTTATGATTCTCAATATTGGTGATGTGTGAATTATGATCCAACGAATTCCCCTCTTTAAAGTGTTACGTAAGTGTCCAATTTTTTTATGATTGGAACCTCATTATGATCAATTGATAGTCAAAGGGTTGGGCTTAAGACTTCTCCTAATGCTCAAACGGGATCATGGTAAATGCTTTGACATATAATACTAACAAAAGATGATAAAAATCAAAATTTAGAAAAAGAAGAGGTTGACAAAGTAGCTTCAAACTTAAGATAAAAATCTAAAAATTGAAGACATTAATAAAGAGGGTCAAACCAAGATTAAAATCTAAAACTCTAAAACAATAAGATATAAGGTTTCAAAACCTAGGGCAAAGCACTAAGGGGGGGAGACAGACTAAGTCCATCAAAATGTAGCAAAAATAACCAACCCTAAATATAAAACATAAGGTGGATATTAATTAATTAAATGTAAATTGAACTTGTATATTTTATATGGTCTACTGAGAGAACAAAAATTAATGTTAAAAGTAACAAAGGGATAGACATGCATAGCTCTCTAAGGCATGTCAAAAATGGATATTCAATTATCAATTAAGATTAACAACGAAAAAGTTATTTCTATTATCAAATCTACTATATACACAAGACAAATCTAGAAATGCTCTTTATATTAACAAATCTAGAAATACTCTTTATATCAACAAATCTAGAAGTGCTCCATATATTATTCTAGACCAAAACCACACTACATTCTCCATCTAGGAGATTGTAGCTTTGATTTGTAAATTGTAACTACAAGATTTTCTTCTACCCACTTCTAGATCCTATTCACCTCGACAAATCTTACAAAGCCATTCTAAGTAAATTAAGAAACAAATTTTAAACTTTCTACATGGTGAGATTTCTAAGAACACCTTAATCCCAATCGAACCCTCTTGAATTGATCCAACAAGTTTGAAAAAAAAAATGAAGACATGCCAATCAAATTATGCAAAATGTTTTTTAAAATGACTAATATATCAATGCAGATACACGGGCCTCAAAATATGAAAATGAGTGGTACCTTTCCAATGTGTACCAAATGACCAAAGGAACCACATAATGAATAGACTTGGACAAAATTCATGATAGCCTGTTTCCTAATATGATTAGCAATTTAATAGAGCCATTTCTCGTTAGTTGTATAGTTCACAGAGTTACCTGGGGACGCATCCCCAACCTGAAAACCCCCTGTCCTCGTCTCGGGGACTTGGGGACGGCCATGGGACATTTCCCCCCGTCCCCAAATTGTCCTGTATTTTGAGGGGACGTCCCCGAAACGGGGGGACGCCTGCCCTAGCTCTAGGAGACGTCCGTACGTCCCGGGGACGGCTGGAACGTCCCCAATCCATCCCGGGAACAGCCAAACGTCCCCCATATCTAAGGCCCTTAAAAAATATTAAAAAAATTTTAAAAGTTGTATTTTCATTTTTTTATTTAAATTTTCTAATATAGGCCCCTTATTAATTCAAATTGTTATTAAAAATAAAAAAATTAAAAGATAACATCAATTAAATTTTAAATTTATTAATTTAATTCATAATTTTGACATGGAAAATATAATATATATGGCAACAGTGTACCCTTTGGGTATTTTGACACAAAGATTAGAAAATCGCCAAACTCGGCGAGTCAATAGAAAAATAACACCCAACGCCTTTATTAAAGAATAAGTTTTTTTGGCCTCGCGAGGCGCTGCCCCTCGACCCCGTCCTGTATCGCGACAAGGAGAGCGCAAGGGGCGCTGCCCCTTGACCCCACCTTGTGGGCGCTACCCACAACGACCGTTGAAAAATATGGGGGGAAACTGTGTCAATATAAGTAGAGAAAATTTAACTTCCAAATCTATTGATATGCATATTGACAATGTGAATGAATTGAAATTATGATTTATGAATGCATAATTGCATATTGTCTATGGAGTATTAACAATGTTGTATGTTCTGAATTTACATTCTAAAATGTTTTCAACTTTTCATAGTATCATACACATGCTATATCGATGTTTAATTGTTTTCATATGAATATAATGTATGTATGCATGCTTTATCCATGTTTTCATATGAACATTTAGAATTTTGAAATTTTCCTATATATTTTAAATTTTTCCTATATTTTATATAGCCATCCCCTTTGACGTCCCCAAATTTGGCAAAAAAAATTGCCGTCCCGAAAACGCGTCTCGCCGTCCCCATCCCGAAAACTCAGGGTAACTTTGATATTTCATGCCAACTTAGGCTTTGTGCTTTTAATGGGGGACTAAAGAAAAGGTAACTCAAGTTAGCATTATATGATGGTTATTGAAGCCCATCTATTTTGAAGAGACATTATAGTCCGAAGCATTAATTCCTATTTTTATATAATTGAACAAAATTTTCCTAATTTTAATTATTTGTGATATAATTTCCACACAAAAATATTAAAAAGAATTGGATTATAACTATAAAAAATGTCTCAACGTTACTAAGAAAATGATAACAAATGAGATTCTTTTGGCCTTCATAAATATTATTATATGTGGAAGAGCTTAAAATCCAAGGCATGCCCGCGTAAAAATGAATGCACTGATATTTTCCAATTAGTTGGGGACGATAAATAGGTTACATATTTCCAGTCTTGCAACATTTCCATACTCTTCAATGAAATGAATTTTATTAGTAAACCCCACTATTAAATACAAAATACAATTCCTCCTTGATCAGATGTGAAATGGTTACCATCTATTTCGACAATATGTCAAAATTAGAGCAACAAAAGTGTAATCAGATCAAACACAGAAGAAGGGTAGTTAGCAGTGCTAGTGAAAGGCAATGAGTACGCCTTTTCAGTCCACTTTTTATGTGAAAGAACTAAAAAATTGGAAATTTCATTACTATCCTCGACAACCTTCGAGTCTGATCTGTAAGAAATCAAGAAGATTTGGAGGCAGCTTTGTCAGTAACATTGCTTTGAAGGAGTGAAGAAAAAGGCAGTGATATATCTGTCCCATAAATGTGGCCCATTTTAGAACGCTTTGTCTCCAAGTATCTCTTGTTCTCATCTGTTATTGTTGGATTAATAACAACCCGGCCCACTATTTTCAATCCATAACCCTTGAGACCACCATACTTAGTAGGATTATTTGTCATCAACCTCATAGTCCGAACTCCTATGTCCCTCAGGATCTGTGGCCAAAATGGAGAGGCGATGTTAGAAAATTTGGATAAAATTATTTAGAATAAACAAACAGACTAACTGTGGGTCAAACACATCAATATGCCAAAATGCCAGGTCCCCTACATGGAAAACTGATCAAGTATAAATACTTATCCGAATACCATCTGTATCTATCATTGCCATAATGATAGTGACATGATTTTAATGACAGTAAATAACATAATGGTAATGATGGAACTAGTATCATATTCTCGTTAATGATCCAAAATGCTAAATGTATTATCATGGGAAGTTTTTGCTTTGGTAATCATGGAAGTAGTAACATTTTGAAGCAAAACTCCCCATGATTATATACATAGTATCAGGGGCCATTAACAAGAATCCAGTGAACAAATTGCTCTGTCAACAATACAACTAAAATGCTTCACCTGTGCTCCAATCCCATATTCGCGAGAGTCAACAGGCAGTCCAAGTTCCACGTTAGCTTCAACAGTATCACGGCCTTCATCTTGGAGGTTATAAGCTCGGAGTTTGTGTCCCAGACCAATACCGCGTCCTTCATGACCACGCAAGTAAACCAAAACTCCTCTGCCAGCTTTCTCAATTTGTTGCATGGCTTGTGCAAGTTGGTTTCCACAATCACACCTTGCTGAACCAAAGATATCCCCAGTAAGACACTCAGAATGAACCCTTACCAGTACATCTAGTCCATCGCCAATGTTGCCCTGTATTTCAAAAGATTAGAGCAATAATTAAACTCCGAAAAGCATCAGTCGTGTGAATTGAACAAAAAATCAAAAAATACATGGTTAGAATACTTCATATAGAAACACGAGTACAACACACAGCACTTCTGCAGCAATATTCTATTAGACAAAACAAATGCATGACTTGTGTGAACTAAAAGTGAAAACCTGATGATTACACTTAATAAGTCTTTCAAATACATTAACAAATGATCCGTTTTTTGTACTATTTCTAAATTCCCATAAAATTATTGAGAGTGCAATCTCAACTCTCAATAAGAATTCTCTTTCAAGAATAATATGCCTGGGGTTGCAGAGTATGTGATTATTGGCTAATTGACAATATGACTTAAAAGGCCAAAAATTCCAGTTAGACTGACATTTATGCTCACCATCTGAAAAGCAATTGAGCGTGGACATTGATATGTTCCTATCATCTATCACTGTCCTTATGACAATCGTTGGGGCATCCTAAGGTGGAAAGGCCATAGATCAGGGCCTCAATCAGTTACTTCTGACCACCTGCTTGCTATTTGAAACCCCTGTTTAGTCTTTTATCTCTGAGTAGTCATAATCTTGTATTCAGTGAAGGAAAGATACAGTGAGAAACGGACGGTGAAGGAAAGATACAGCTTGAGTTGGCCTAGTTGTGGAGAACTTGTGCTCTTGAAAGAGAGGTCACAAGATCAAATCCCAAGGGGGTAAGGTGGGTATGCTTCTTTGCAGCACAGTTAGGTGCCTCCTGCAAGGAATACGGGGTAGTCTCGTATTGTTATAGGCCATCTGTAGACCCATATACAGACCACCCAGCATTGTGGACAATAAAATAATCTTTCTTTCTTTCTTTATGAAGTATTGATGTGGTAATAATCTTTCTTTCTTTCTTTATGAAGTATTGATGTGGTTCTCACATTAAATATGGATTTTTTGTGCCTCCACAAATTATTTGGACACTAAATTTTTCATGGCTAAATAATTAAGAACAATTTAATGGATTCAACCATCTGGAAGATAGCCCCTTCTCCAAATTGCCTAAGAAATCCCAGAGGAAAAAAATTGAAAGGGTTTCCCTTCGAAAGGAGACTACTATCTATCACTTCATATTTGAGTTGAAAGTGGCTATCTCATTGGTAGTCTGCTAATTAAGAGCCAGGTGGAACAAAAGGTTCCTGAATATGATAAGACTGCCATTCTAATAAGGCAGTCCCCTTTAACAGGGCCTCCAAAGGCAACCCCGCCAGACAGAGAGCTAAACAGCTGCTAAGGAACACCAAAGCTCTTTTTTAGAAGCTTACAATATCAAAATTGAAAAGGGCTAAAAAAACAAGGCTGAAGCTATTGGTCTGGCCCAATGGCTTACATGATAAGGTTGCTGTTCTCAAAACAGTGGCCTCCCATTACAGGCCTACCCATGCTAATGGGGTTAACTCTATTAATGCCAACAGTGTGAATGTATTTTGGATAGGACAGATCTTAACTTAACGGGGCCTCTAAAAGTATCCAGCAGAAAATTGGAGCTGCTGGTCCACTAGAGTAGGCTAAATGATCTGTTCTAGGCACTTGCTCTCATGATTGATAAATGGGTCAAACAACAAGAATTAAGCTACCAGTTCTGTCCATGGGCTTACATGGAATTTCAAGTTCAATAATTAATTGTGGAAGGAGACTTGTAGAGCATAAAACGCCTTGAAATCTGCATATATCCCAAATTGGAAACTACAAGTTATTCTTGCAAAAGCGTTTAATCACCTTCCATGCTCTAATCTCTTGCCTCTCCATCCTTTGTAATGAGGGCCTGAATTCACCACACAACCTAATTTCATAAAATTCAGGTCCCCTTTGTTCTATGGTCTAAATGATTGTTGCTGCTCATTACAAAATTTTTGTTGTCTCTGATTTAATAGCTGTGGCTTTGTACGTTATCTTTAACAATCGGTTTATTTGTTTGAATTGTTATATGTTCCGAATGACTGTTGCTGCTAATTACAAAATTTCTGTTGTCTATGATTTAATAGATGTGGCTTTGTATGTTATCTTTAACAATCAATTTATTTGTTTGAATTTGGCATAATTTTATTCTTTCACGCAGTTGTCTGGTTGAGTGATTTGCATCTGCAGTGATTTCTGCATATAAATCTTTTAACTTTTGAATAGATCAAACCCTGCTGCATTAAAGCTTCGGTTCCACCTCAACCATGGCATTTTTTTCATCCAATTTAGCCTCTCTTATGTGCAGAAGTGATCCAGAGCTGAAACTCGTTCAAATCCAGTTTGTTTCATCTCTGCATCTGCATTTTGAATGTCTCTCTGGATTTATCTGTTTTCCTGTAGTTTTTGGCATTTATTTTGATTTCCTTTGTGTTCTTTCATAGTTGCAAGTTTGCAACATTAGGTTAAATTTCCTATATGGTAAAATGCTCTAATACCTATTAACAGATCAGGAATCAACTTGGTGAACAATAACCAGTCATTTTTATTCTGCCAAAATTATCCAGACCCACTGACTTGATTGATTTCGGTTAAATAGATTTTGGATACAGGGCTATCTCTGTGGTAAGTTTTTCAAAAGAACCATAAGCCTCGCCTGCATCCAGAAACACTGAGGTTGTGACCTGTAATTAAATCTTTTTAAATTTTATGTGATGTTTTATCAACTGCATAGTTTTTATGAGTCTCTCATTGAACCATATTTCATGAGTAGATGGGTAGTGGTTCTACAAAATCCCCCTCTTGTGAATATGAAAGGTCCACTTAGCACTCATTGCATCTAGATGATGCTCACAGGGGTGAAGGATCAGAACTTCCTGCAATGTCACCATCCATTACTACTCCAGCACAAGCATGATTAAGTATAGAATGTTCCCTACGATTAAGCCCTGCACTTAATCTTTTTTCATCCACAATTTCTCAATGTTAACTGGAAAGTCCAATTTAAATCAGATGTAATGCATTTCGCTACACAAAAGAAAAAAGTTGAAAGAAGCATTGCTGGTTAAAAGCAAGGAATAAATTATAAAACTAACCATTAATGGAAGACGGGTACCTGTTGAAAGGAAAGCAAACTTATTATTGGTGATAAGGGTTATATTGGAATGCCGGATAATTGCCTTGTTCTGGATGAAGCTTAAGTCAACATCAAACTAATAAAGCATGGGAGGTTGTCCACAAGTGTCAAGAAGAGATTCTTAATCTTATGCTTACCGGACGAAATACATTGAATTACTGAAACTTAGTTTTTTGTTAAACAGAATTTTCAATATGTCTTCAAGATTAGACAAACTTGCACCAAGCAGGTTAAATTCACTGACAACATGATTAAATCGCTTTCAGACTGGCATAATATGTCATGTCACTGTTCAGGTTTTCAAAATTTCAGCTTAATTTAGTTTGTCTTAGTTGTTTTTGATATTTTTAATTTACGTGTATATATAAAATTCAAACGTTATTCTTTATATATTAGTTTGATAACCATTCCCCAGCCATCCCAAACATTCAAAAACATTTTTTGTCTTTGAAACTTGTCCCTTTATCTCCAAAACTTGGAGAAATGCTGAATTATATGTATTGGAAATCTTAACATGAATTCCCATGGAGCAAGCACTGAAACGTGTCTCTCCTGCAGATGGATCTGCAAGATGGATATGAAACACTGAGCTGAAAACATTTCACTTGGTGATCCCAAAAGCACACTATCACAAAAATAAATATTGGAGGAACCTTTAACATTTAAAACTACAATCATCAACCTTTGCCAAAATCTTCCAAGGTTGTGACAACTTCAAGCTCAGGAACAGGTTATGGAGATCTATCAAGATTATTACGCAGTATTTTATTTTAATTTTTAAGTGTGGTGTATTAGCAGTTGGAAAGAAGACAAGAAAAATAAGCACTTGTATTATTTTATGCTTATTTGAAAGGTCTTCGCTTTCGAGTTTCGAGTGTAAATAAATTCACTCTTGGCAGCTGAGGTTGACTTTCTTGTTTATCTGATTTAAAATGTTGTGGGACTTACTGTTAATCCTAGTTGATCAACCAAAATAAAGTGCTCCAAAATATTCATTAGGAAATTTTTTTAACTTGCCATACATCTCATTAAAACATGGCAAAGGCTATTTCAAATCAAAACTGAATATGTGCAGGATCTTACCTTAACCATGGCAACATGCTCGATGCCATCCAACTTTGAACGGTAACAGTACACCTGAAATGGTCCCCACATTGTAGGCAGCCTGGCAATAGCACTTCGTTCAACCAACTTCTCTCGTTTCCTCTTGTATCTGCAACATTAGCAATTTCATCCAATGAGACAATCGAGAGAAAGGAAACACCACATCATGTCAAAAAATTCAAGTATTTTCAAGTTGTTAAAAATTCAGGGGGTTCAAACTGAATTGCAAAGTCAAAACTTCCGTCCAAGAGGTTCTCTAGCTACCATCTTCAAAGTGAAGTTAATTTTTTCTTTCAATAATTGCACTAAGAACTTAAACAAATAATTATTCTTAAGCTCTAAGTTTTTACCCTCTCTTTAGCATCAAAACCACTATACAAAGAATTTTATTAAGTAAAATTTGTTGACAGGAAATTCATTATTAACCTTTATCATATTACCATTAAGACTAGACTGTAAAGAGTAAACCACAACTTGCTGACAGAGAATTAGTGACCATTGTCACTATAGAAAACAGGCAAAGTGAAATGTTAGTACCTAACAAGGTCTGCAATAGATATGAGAAGCAGATTATGCTCCTTGGCAAACTCTCGTAATCTTGGTAAGCGTGCCATTGAACCATCATCATCAACTATTTCACAAAGCACTGCAGCAGGGCTCAATCCTGCTAGTATTGCAAGATCAACAGAAGCTTCCGTATGACCAGCTCTCTTTAGTACTCCACCTTCTCTGTATTTTAAAGGGAATATATGACCAGGCCTCCTAAAATCACCAGGTTTAGAATCTGGAGATGCAAGTGCCAGTATTGTATTGGCCCTATCTGTTGCTGATACACCTGTGGATGTGCCTACTTTTGCATCCTAATATTCACGAGGTAAGGTTTACATTAATAATCCTTCTAATTTGCACTGAAAGAAAGAATACCAAGGAAAGAGCAATTTTAATAGCAAAGAGATTAAAAAAAAACTGACACTACATACCACAGTCAATGTAAATGCAGTAAGAAGTTTCTCTTCATTTTCTTTGTCCGGTACCATTAAAGGCAGTCCAAGCCTATCTAGATCCTCTTCCTTCATAGCAACACAAACAATCCCAGTTCCATGCTTCACAATGAAGGCCACTGCTTCAGGGGTTACTAAAGATGCTGCCATAATAAGATCGCCTTCATTCTCCCTGTCTTCATCATCCACTGCGATTACAAGCTGCAGACGCATATATAACGAAAAAATTATTAATTAAAACAATCTTGAAAACAGATATAGCAGCTTACGTTGGATTGAAAAAAATTACTGGTATCTCCATTTCAGTTCATGTATTTACAATCCCTATTCAAATAGTTGGAAATGTTTCCTTTTCCTGCTCTATAAAAAGAACATTGTAAGTATTGAACCGAAATCTAAACTAAATACACAAAAGATTGCAAACTTTCACTCCTCTCTTAACATCCGAAAATCAATGTAATGCAATTCAACAGATACGTAGAAGAGTTGATATTGTGACCAATCACATGATCAAACTGTATTATTAAAAAATATCCTATGGATATAACTGTAATTATATTTTTACTAAACCTGCAGAAGAAAACTACCAATATGCAGAATTCCAAGTTGAGGTTCACATTATAAAGCCTTGCTTACTGAGAGCCAGGAGACTGACCTTTCCTTGTCTGATAGCTTCAATTGCCTCAGGGATGGAGCAAAACCCCTTTGACGGGGAATCATGATCATCATCATCTTCACTAACAAAAAATTGATTTGCTTCCTGGGTGATTTCTGCATCCACCGTATCAAATGCAATTTTGTCTGTGTTTAACTCAGTTGCTGTCACTAGACCTTTCCCTACACCAATTACGCTAACACCGCTAGGTGTGACCAGATTTCCCATTTGAATGTGTGCCTTATCAACTCCTCCAGCGTTTTGTAAAGATCCATTTCCAGCCACACATCTACATTTTAGAAACGACGCATCCTTCTTCAGGACCAGAGACGACTTTAAAGTAGTCTTTTGAAAAGCTGACTGCTCAGTGGATTGCAATCCTCGAAAAACCGCAAAAGTGTTTTTATGGCTGAAACACAACAGAAAAAAGTCAATCTACAGGAACCACTTACTCCTGACAGATGCATGACTGGAACCTTTAAGCAAATAACCATGAAAGAATTTACAAAAATCCTGAGACTAATGACCAAAGGAAACTACAATAATAGAATATGACTATAGAGTAGTTCTGGTGAATGCTCCAGCCAGCCTCAAACATAAGATAGGTAAATACTAAATATTAAATAGCTATGTTCCACAACATTTTGGAAACAACAATCTAGGAGGCTATTTTTGGGAAACAGAACGCACGACGCAGGGGGGGGTTCATGTATAGAATCATTAAAAAATATAAGCTTTAATGTTTCTCAAATATTACATATTAATAAATAAGATTAAAAATCAGTTTTAAAAAGTACATATTATGTTTATTGAGAATAGTTAAGGAGATGAAAGAAAGTAAACTTAGTGGCTACAATAACCCCTGATTTTAATAGAAGAAATATAAGCATTGAGCATATGATGTGCCCAATCTGTTACCATGTAGAACTAAACTGATGAATACTACCCAACAATTCCAAGTTTAGAAGACGATGATAATAAAGTGTGTCAGCATATAATCCCAATGGCATATTGTTTGGACAGCATTCAAAACATATCAAGCAAACAGAGCATCCAACTTCACTTTGTTGCTTCTATGGCTAGATTTTATAGAAAATTATCATATTTGGCATCAAACAGGCCAAGCTTTGAATTTTGAGCCTTCAAGCATGAGTTTTATTTGTGTGAGAAGCATGAATATTCAAGGGTGACTAATCATTAATTATCCATGCTCCTTTCCTTTTTTCCCATTCCTCTTCAAGTTCACAGTGCCAGTGCAAAAATGATTGTGGTAATTTACAGTGGCAATGCAAATCGGTGATTGAGTTACATATAGGATGTGTTTAGAGTTTTATAGAGTATGGGAGGGACCATGGCCTCCGTGCACTTTTTTTCTATATTTTTTTAAAATTTGACTCTCTTTTTAAATTAAATAATGGTGATGCCTGGCTATCCCTGGTACATCCCCAGCAAGGATGGCCAGCCATCCCAAGGACACCTAACCTAATCAGCTGGCATTCCCAAGAGGTATCCCTGATTTCTCTGCATACAGGGGGCCGCCAGGTGACATTCCTACCATTCCCATGTCCCAGGGATGCAGGTGGGAACAGATCTCCATGTATTCATGGTAAATAGTTAAACTCCCAAGTCAATGCATATTTATCTAACGATTTGTATGATTGGCAGCATACTGAAGTTGAACTATACATACATATTTGTTATAATGTAATTAGTCAAGAGAATAGCTCGATCAATACACTATACAAATACTCTAATAATGTTTTCCTTAGAATGAAACAAAGTCAAATTTGCCCATGGAGCAAATGGCGAAGGACATCAGATTCATACACTATTTTAAAGACTTTAACGCCCTTCTGATGACATTTTATTTCATGTAAGGTTCTTGGATGTTTTGTCCGATGAGCTATTACATACCATATTGCTCTATAAGGATTAACATACCAGTGTTTTAAACATTAAAGTCGTGTAACCTGGAGACAAATCCCCCTCACCCCCCTAGTCCCCCTAACAAACACCACTCCCATCATCCCAACATAACCAACATAGTGGAACAGGGAATGTCCCTTAGCCATTCCCTGTCTTTGAGGAAACTGAGGACGCATACCTGGATTTGGCGTTTTTTTAAGAATACAATTTGAAAGAAAGCAATTAGATCTCTTCCTTAATTCTATGGAGAATACACGGTCTTTGAACACATCTCCAGTTGTAGCATCTTCATCAATGATAACATTCAGACCATGCCACTCATGAATGATTATGTATTTCTCTCTATCTTATTTCTTTAGACGGGTTTGATATTCCACTATATTCTTATATATCATTTACAAATTACAAATATTCTGCTCATACAAGCATCAACATGAGACCAATACAAGTTCTTAGGAGCACAGCAATGCGACTAATACTAGGTCCTTTAGGGCAACCACACTAGAAATATTTCAGTGTGTGTTGAGAATTTTTAGAAGCTTTTATAAATAGAGAGTCCTATGGATTTTGTTATATGGGACAAGCTTAAAATTTTAACTCAAAAATTTGAAGAAGTTGGTGATCTTGTGATTATTTTTAGCAACATGGAATGCTAAATTTACAATTATATAGCTAAATCTAAGATATTATTGACAGAACTTTTAAAATCATAGATAAATTATATGTGGCAGAAAAATAGTTCCTTAGCAGCTCTATAGGACCCCTTCCTATGTACCACAAATTATCTATGACGAAAGTCTCAAAAAAGCAACAGGAATTTGTGCTTAAGTTGAGGCATCTGTTCAATTTGGAGCAGTAAGCTATGTGAACCCCATAATCTAGCAGGGAGGTGTCCCGCAACTGCTTAATTAGTTTTGCTGCTTAAATTGTATTCACATAGGTGGTCCCATGTAAATAATTTGGGACGTTTTTCTGAAAATATGTCATATGGCTGCACACATTTCCTTCCTTCCTCTTTCACTTTCCTTCCAAAATTTCCAATATCAACACAAGTAAATACACATCTCTGCCACAATTAAGTAGATAAATATAAAAAGTCATGGGACCACTAGCTCCATACAAGACTCCTTAAAAATTTGAACAATGACTGTTAAACAAAATAAGCTAAGCAGCAACATCAGAGCTTGCCCAGGGAATAAGGTGCATGTCACGATTTCATATGCTGAAAAACAACTACCCTGTAGTTTAAGCAAAATTAGGTGCATGGACACAAGAAATCGTGAGTGCCAAAAGGACCTATATTTCCTCTCAATATGTAATTTCTCCACCTGCATTAGGAATGTATAGAAATTATTGTTATTTCTAGTTTATTAGGCTACTTGAAAGTTTTCCAAATTAAAGACAATAGAACAGTTTGAGCCCTAAGATAGTGCCCAGGATGAATAACTGACAACACTTGTGTTAAAACAGTTAAATTAATGCAAATCACACTTAGTCTGGTGTATAGAAGCATTCTGAACCTAAAGGAGCTATAAGATTGTTTTTATATTTGCAGTGTCACATTCCAATCATGATGGGAGTCTACTAAAGATTAATATTGAAAACAAAGAAGCCAAAAGTTCCCAATGCTGCTTTCTAGTGATAATTAGCGGCCTTTACTTTTATTTAAGAATAAGAGGTATAAATTCTTAGATAAAGAACAAAAGCAATCTAATTTCTTAGATAAAAAGTGTTAAAAAGAACACCCAATGGTAAGTGAATTGCACTTTACGAAGCAAAAAGAGAAAAAAAAAAATAACCCCTAATTTCTTTGAATGAGGACTACAGTAAGGAAAAATAACAATTCTTGTTTGATTTTCTAAACAAAAAGAGGGGAAATAGGAGAAAAATACCTCTTTATGGGACTTATCTTCACAACAGGCATGGGGTAGGTCGGTGGCATAGTAGTCATCATCATCATCCTTACAATCAGCCCAAGATTTGACAGATACAGTAGTCTTTGTTCAAAACTCTGTCCTTAACCTCTTTGGTATTATCCTTTCTTTCTAACTGTTTTTCTTCTTCTTCTTACAACAGCGTCCTCCTTCAATACTCAAAACACATTTGTAGCTTTGATAATCTCTCTGAATAGCTAAATATCTTGTTAAAAAAATTTGAATTGACCAATGTCTGCAAAAAGTCTGGGTAGATTTTTATACAACGATGATTTTTAAAAATTCAAAAAATATCTACAAAATCCCGTTTCCCAACAGATGGGTGAATTTCTGTATGATATATTTATGAAAAATCTTATCATATGCAGATGGGTGGATTTGTTAATGAACTCTCCCACCCACAAAAACAACTGAGACCACAAACCAATGCAGATGTAAATCAATTTAACATTCTGCTGCAAAGTAATTAAGTATGCTTGATTTATTGAACTTGGACAAGAAAAGATGGGTAAATTGATTTTCTCTAGACGCAAAGATAAGGCAAATGATGGTTGCCAGGAAAATTGCAGAGCGCCCAAATAAGAATCCAATCAGAAAAAATAGCAATACAGATGGTTACTGACCATGTACCGTAACAATTGAAAAAAATACCAAATGGTATTTTTGGGGATTATTTTTAATAGAATCACAGAACGCAAGAGGAAACCGGAAGAGGCTTGGATTTAGAATAAAATGTCGAATAGTGTAGATATCAAACTGGCCCCTGCCTACGAAAATGTAACCCTAAATAGGCTCTTAGACCTTGCAGAGAACAGCTGGACAATAATATTTTGTCAGATAAGACCGTTTCAATGATAATCCTTTATCTCCACTGTCCTCTAGAACTATTGACAGTCAAATGCTTCCCTTACAAGGAACGCCTAATGTGTAACAACCCAAACTTCTCGATTATTAAAGAAGGGAGTAGAAGATCTTATAAGGAACGAAAATTCAAATCAAATTCAACCATTGAATGGTCAATTTGAGGATGCGGAAGATCCTTTGATTACAGGAGTTCAATCAGGATATGAAAACCACATTGATTGGTCAATTTAGACAAAGGGGAAGATTCTCAGAAGGAACGAAGGTTCATTTAACATATGTTACACGTTAATTTGACATTTGATGGTCAATAGAGTAATATTCAAAGGATATCCTGGTAGGTTGTTATTTTTTTATATGTAATATATTATTTTTATAATGAACAATCATTTTCTTCATGTAGAGGCATCTTTTAGGTTCATGATCTTTGTTTAACGTGATAATTTTGTGTTTAATTTGATGTTTTATTATTTTTGAAGTGTTTTGGTTTATATATAATAAGTTTTAAGTATTAATTAATAATTAGAAAGATTGTTATAGAAATTAGTGATAAATATGATAATAAGTATGTATGTATAGAATTTTGAATTTCTAAATGGAGAGAGATGATTCATATTTATCAATTATGAAATTGTATAAATTTTAGATTTTTTGTGCAATTATAGAAATGATCATTGTAATTTTGGATAATCTTGTTTGTGGGACCAATCTTTTTTTCTATGGAAGTGATCTAGATAATAACAACCTTTGACAATATGTTTCTCTTGATAATCTAAATCTATGAGTAACGAATACTAGTATTGAACAATATCTTGAGGAACTTGTAGAATGAGGAAAGCTCCTATGACAAGCCCATATTTCTAATTTAACATTCATGTGCACAAAAATGAAATTGTATAAATTTTAGATCTTTTGTGCAATTATAGAAATGATCATTTTAATTTTGAATAATCTTATTTGTGGGGCCAATCTTTTGTTCTATGGAAGTGACCTAGATAATAACAACCTTTGACAATATGTTTCTCTTGCTAATCTAAATCTATGAGTAACGAATATTAGTATTGAACAATACTTTGAGGAACTTGTAGAATGAGGAAAGTTCCTATGACAAGCCCATATTTCTAATTTAACATTCATGTGTACAAAAATGAAATTGTATAAATTTTAGATCTTTTGTGCAATTATAGAAATGATCATTGTAATTTTGAATAATCTTATTTGTGGGACCAATCTTTTGTTCTATGGAAGTGATCTAGATAATAACAACCTTTGACAATATGTTTCTCTTGCTAATCTAAATTTATGAGTAACGAATAGTAGTATTGAACAATACCTTAGGAACTTGTAGAATGAGGAAAGTTCCTATGGCAAGCCCATATTTCTAATTTAACATTCATGTGCACAAAAAATGATACAAAATCTTACACACAATCAAATCCAAAAAATACACTCTTGAAAAATGAGTATACCAAATAACCATGCAATATGCCTATAATGTTGATGGAAGTGTTAATTGGATTAAGGTTAGTTGATAAGTGATGGAGAGACTAAAAGGTATTAGGATTTGTTCTTTAGATACAACACCTTGACACACACATTAACATATTTTGGTGATCAATTTGATACTCTATTATTAGGAGGAAGTCAAGAAGGCCCCAATTATAAATTTTGAATTTTATTTGAATGTGTGAATCAAATCTACAATTTTAAAAGCAGTCTAGATTAGATTTGCAATTGCTAACTAAACTAGATGTGGGAACAAGAAATGTAATAATCAAGACCTCTTAGTGCCTAAAACAAATGGACAAGCATGGCAAGCCCAATGATTATTGTGATCTCAATAAGCCTAAGAATGACATTAAAAAATAAATAAAACCATGGCAACTAACACATGTCCCCAAAATGAGGTCCCACTTGTTAGCATTTTGTCCGAACTTTTTAGCCCTTGTATCACCTTCCTTTATCATGTTGACTATCAAGTATTTTTTTAATCTTTTTACCTATAAAGACAAATTTGACATGGCATGAGGAATTTTATAACAACGAACATATGTTCATGAAGAAGTTGAGAAATACAACTTCAGAGATCCCAAGAACACCTGCAAGCAAAATACCTCTCACAAGAGAAGAATGGAGGCAAAAAGAAACAATGGCTCTGAAGAAGAAGATTATCATTCAGAGAGGGAATGAAATAAAGAAGTACAATACAATCCTTATAAAAGGAGAATATGCAACCCTAAAGAAACCTTAAAGGGATAAAGTGTATTTAATAATTAGAATAATTATTAAATACCTACCATATTATTAAATGCCTAAGTTTAGCTTAAGCGTAGAGGATAATAGACTAATAAGTAAATAAATAATCATTAGCTAATACATGATAACTCTAACACCCCCCCTTAAGATGAACTTAGGGAGTAGCTAAAAAACTAAATGCGTGAAGAAAAAATGCAATTACATGATGAAGGCAAATTTGGGTCTCGACAACAAGGCCTAATGAGGTACCCAATCACAACCAAATCTCTATGAACTAGAGAAATAGAGAAAACCACGTGGAAAAAACTCTACTCCAAAAAAAGATGGAAAAAGCATGCGTGAAGAAAAAATGCAATTACATGATGAAGGCAAATTTGGGTCTCGGCAACAAGGCCTAATGAGGTACCCGATCACAACCAAATCTCTATGAACTAGAGAAATAGAGAAAACCACGTGGAAAAAACTCTACTCCAAAAAAAGATGGAAAAAGCATGCTATAAAAAACATGAAGGAAGGAAGGCCTCAATGAGACCCCCCAAGGGCAACTTCCTTCACCCCAAGCATAGAGTGCAACTGAAGGTAGCATGGAGATGCGAAAGGTTTAGTGAAGATATTAGCAACCTGCTCCTCTGTAGGAATGTACTCCATGATGAGAAAGCCATGTTGAATCAACTGTCTGATGAAGTGCATGTGAAGCTCAATGTGTTTAGTCCTCTAGTGCTCCACTGGGTTGCGGGAAATGTATATGACACTCTGATTGTCACACCAAAGAATAGTGGGACTATCAAGAGGGAACCCAAACTCAGTCATCAATTGTCGAAGCCATAAAACCTCTTGACTAGCTAACACCGCTGCTCGGTACTCAGCCTCTATAGATGATAATGCAAGAGTGGGCTGCTTCTTGCAAGACCATGTGATAGGGCCAAAACCAAGGCAAAAAACAAATCCAAAAGTAGACTTTCGATCATGAGCATCACTAGCCCAATCTAAGTCAGTGAAGCCAACAATGTGAGGGGATCCTGAAGTATAGTGAATGCCAAACTATGTAGTGCCCCGAATATACCTCAAAATACATTTGGTAGCTTGCCAATGGCTCTCATGGGAATTATGGGAGAACCTAGAGGCAAGACCAACTGCAAGGAAATATCTGGCATGTATGTGTCAGGTACAAAAACTGCCAAGCAACTGCCTGTATAAGGTAGGATCCACAGAAGGTGTAGAACAAGTGGCAGACAAAAGAACACCTAGCTGAAAAGGTGTGGGTGCAGGCTTGCAAGCAAGCATGTCAAATCTATGAAGCATATCAAGAGAATACTTCTTCTGAAGTATGGAAATCCCATCGGAAGACTGAATAACTTGTAGGCCCAAAAAATATTGTAGAAGGCCAAGATCTATCATCTCAAACTGCTCCATCAAAGCTCTCTGAATATCCTGAATCAAGGAGGATGAGCTACTGGTAATGATAAGATCATCAACATATAGCACAAGGATAACTATATCATCCCCCTGACACTGAATATAAACTTTGGGATTGAAATGACAACATGTGAAGAGTGTGGAGAGAAAAACAGAGTCCATCTTCTCATACCAGGCCCGAGGGGCCTATTTGAAACCATATAATGAACGTCAAAGTTTGCAAACCAAAGAGGAATCCTGCACAAATCCCTGAGGCTACTCCATATAGATCTCCTCATGAAGGTCTCCATGCAAGAAGACACTCTTCACATCCATCTGAAAAACTGTCCATCCCTATGAAGCTGCAAGTGAAAGTACAAAGTGAATAGAATTCATCTTGGCGACAATAGCAAGGGTTTTAGAGTAATCAATACCCTCCACCTAAGAAAACCCCTTCGCAATAAGACATGCCTTATACTTATTAATAGAACCATCTATAACATACTTGGTATGGTACACCCACTTGCACTGAACCAACTTTCTTCCTTTCGGAAGAGTACAAAGATCCCAAGTATGATTCTTCATCTAAGAAGAATACTCCTCATCCATGGCCCTATCCCACTCTGGGGGACCTATCACCTCTGAAAAATTTCTAAGGATCATCTGAAATGGCATGACTTAGAAGGCTAGAACCATATGTCTGTGCACGAGTACGACGAGAATCTGAAGGATCACCTGCCATAGAACCAGCAGCATCAACTGTAAACTGGGCCCACTTGGGCAAAGGCTAAGTTACGGGTGGTGGTGGTGAACCATCATCTGCATCATCCTCAAAGAATAAGGAATCCTCAAAAGATGAAGAGGGAGGAGGAGGCAGTGAGGGAGAAGATGGTGATGGAGAATCCATCCGAGGAAAGCGCTCATCAAACTAGACATCCTACCTAAACAGGACCTCTCGGGAATCAGGATCAAACAACCTGTATGCCTTAACATCTTCATAGTAGCCAACAATTATGCGTGGTTGGCTCTTCCTCTCCATGGATTTCCTCTGAGCATCTAGAATAAATGCCCAAGCCTCACTACCAAAAACTCAGAATGATGAAACATCAGGCTTGACATGGGACCAAGCCTCCTTAGGAGTTATCTGGTGCAATGCTTTATGAGGCATATGATTTTGAATATAAGTGGCACAATTAGTTGCCTCAACCCAAAAAGATGGTTGCATAGAACGTGATTGAAGCATACAATTGGCCATCTCTTGTAGTGTTTTGTTCTTTCTCTCAACAACATCATTCTGCTGAGGAGTGTGAGGAACTGATAACTGATGTTGCAAAGTGCAGAAATCTGTAAAATCCTTATTCATATATTTTCTCCCATTATATGTGTGTATCCTCCAGATAGAAAGACCAGACTGTTTCTCTACAAATGTCTTAAAGACTTGAAATGAATCAAAGACATCAGACTTGTACTGAAGAAAGTACACCCATGTACATTTGGAGAAGTCATCAATGAATGTGAGAGCATACTTGGACCCTGAAAAAGATGGAGTCAGAAATGACATAAGATCACAGTGTACCAAATCCAAGGGTACCTTAGCATGTGTGGCTCTACCTATAGGAAAAGGATCTCGATGATGCTTGCTAAGTGCACAACCTTGACATACACCATCAGTACATGATATCTGTGGGAGCCCAATCACAAGTGCATGTGTTCTCATCTGTTGTAAGTATTTGTAATTGACATGGCCAAAATGCTCATGCCAAAGTTGAATCTGCATGTGCTACAAGAGAAACACCTAAACCATCTAGACTCTCAAAACCATCAAACCTGTATAACCGAGAATCGGGATCAACACTACCAGTAGCCATGACCAAATCAGGATCATGGAGATCTCTAATAACCACATCATGTGGTGAGAACTAAATTGTTTTACCAGAGCCAGAATGACAAATCTGATAAACAAAGAGGAGGTTTGTCGAAATGTCAGGAACCAGAAGAACATCCTGAATACAACAACCTGTCAATGGAACAGTACCTAAACCTGAAACTGAAAGTTGTGTTGAGTGACCAACTACAATCTGTAAAGTATCATTATGAGCAAGTGAGGTAACAAGCTATTGAGAGGGTGTCATGTGGTGAGAAGCCCCTGAATCAATAATCCAAGTGGATGTAGAGGTAATAGATTGTGCAGAAAGAGCATGTACTTTCCCTGTAGAAGAGGAAGAAGGAGGTTGAGGAGAAGAAATATGATGCTGCTGCATGGCTTCCTCCAAAGCCTCTAATCGTTTCCAACACCGGGAAACTGGATGTCCTTCCTTGCTACAGAAACGACAAAGCTCATCTGATTTCTTCTTAGTCTTGGAGGAAGACTCACCAGACTTAGTAGATTTCTCCTCTTTGGGATAGGAATTTGGTTTAGAATCAGACTTAGGTGGTGGCTTGGAGGGACTCTCACTACCAGCTAGATCCTTCCTAGGCTTCAGTTTCTACTTCTTGTTCTCTTTAGATGTTTGTGCAACCAATGCTTTGTTCTTTGATCTTGTGAGAACGTCCAACTGAGATAGGTGAACCTTCTCACGAGTCAAGCGATCACAAGACACATCAAATGTAGGCATGGTGAAGTGTGTACCCAAGGCATCCATAGTAGAATAAAATGTGGAAGAAAATATCTGATAGGGACCTCAAAGCTTAGAGAGAATCGAGTAGATACACTCTATGTTTGTCTTATTTTTACTACAACTGTAGAGGATAGATCTGGTGGTTTTAAACTTGTTCAAAAATTCCTCAATGTGAGGAAAGGACTCAAGTTACAAGGAAGAGAGTTCCGCCTCAATCTGTAATGCTCTGAACTCATTGATGGTACCAATGAGATCATCAAATTTGGACCACATAGCTCGAGGAGTGAGCAAACCATCAAGGTGAAAAAGAAAGTTGTCTAAAACATGTAAGGAGATGACACCCATAACCTCATCCATCTTATTCCTATGGTGAAGAATCTCAAAAGGATGTTGCAACTGAGGCTGAGCCTCATCCAAATAGGACCACAACCCTTTTGATCTGAGAAGCCTTGTCATACGATCTTTCCAGAGGTGATAGTTCTATGATGTAAGAAGCTCAACAGAAGAGTCTGCCATGTGTACTTGTACCTGTACCTGTACCTGCTCTTGTGTTGTTTAATTAAGTGATCTTTCAGACTAGACAAAGGATGCAGAAGGGGGTTTTTTTTTTAGTATTAGGTGTTCTAATTTTCTAAAGTAAATTACGGAAAGTAGAAAATAACACCCCCCACAAGATGAAAAACCAAACCCTAGTACAATCTAAGAGCTAGAAAGAAAGGCAAGAGAAAAAAAAACTTCAGATGAATATATTGTGTACTTGGTAAAATTTCTAGAACAATGAACCCCAAATTTGAATAGGGCTCACCAAGACCTTGCTGACGCCTATTCGTTTGCCGAAAACAGAGTCTATTTGCCCAAGTTATGGCTCCCGAAGTGCAGAAAAGAGCTCTAACTTTGATGGAAAAAAATAGGTACAAAATGAAAAAATCAGCAAATCTCACCACTTGATCTGAATAGAGCTCGAAAATATCTTTCTGACGATATAAGGTTTTTCAAAAATTGACTTTGTTTGCCCAAGTTACGACAAAAAAACCACCTCTAGGTCAAATAGGCCTTTAAGAAAAAAAAAAAACCCTCTCTGCTGGTGGCGGGGAGGTGGTGACAGGGTTGAGCGGTGGCGGAGCGGGTGGCTGGGTGGAAGAGTGGTGGTCGGGCGGTGCATTTTCTGGGCAACGGAGCAATGAGGCCACTATGGAGGCCAGCGGTTTACAGACCGTCGAGTGTTTACAGACCCCGATGGTAACCGCCAAGGCTCTTTGTGGTTGTCTTGGAGACCGTCGATGGCTCCAAGGCCTTCGCAGTTAGGGAATTGGCTTGGGAAAGCCGTCAAATTGCCCTAAAATATTTTCTTTTAATTTTTTTATTTTTTATTTTTTTCTCGAAAATCGTGCCCAATAAGGGCAAAAATAAATAAAATTTTTACCAAAGCCAAAGTTGTCCAAATTGGATAAATTTTATATGAAAATGGGGGGTTTTGGGTGTTATGAGCTCAACGGTGAGGTCTGTTTGAGCCCAAAATGCCAAGAAACAAAGAAGGAACCCAAATCCAAATAAAACTCTGCAAAAACTTGAAACCCTGGCCTCCAACAAATCTTCTGAAAAATCAGGAACAAGTAGAAGCAAATGTAGGCTCTGATACCATGAAGAAGTTGAGAAATACAACTTCAGAGATCCCAAGAACACCTGCAAGAAAAATACCTGTCACAAGAGAAGAATGGAGGCAAAAAGCAATAATGGCTCTGAAGAAGAAGAGTATCATTTAGAGAGGGAATGAAATAAAAAGTACAATACAATCCTTATAAAAGGAGAATATGCAACCCTAAAGAAACCCTAAAAGGATAAAGTGTATTTAATAACTAAAATAATTATTAAATACCTACCATATTATTAAATGCCTAAGTTTAGCTTAAGCGTAGAGGATAATAGACTAATAATTATTAGCTAATACATGATAACTCTAACGGTTCATTATGGAGAACTTCTATCTTTCACAATCATTTGTCATTCATCTCTACATTTACCATGCTAACTATAATAAAATATTATATTCACCATGGCTTTTCCTATGTTAGCCATTGTGAACATAATACAATAAACTAGCAAATTCACGTAGAAATAATGAATTCAATTTTTTTTTACATGTGCGTATTTAATTTTGAATCACAAGTTTCCCTTCAATATTTCAACTTGCTCTTCATAGTTAGCCTAATTTAGATCTATAATTAGTATGATTCTATGTATCAACTCTTTCCTTACAAAAGTTTAAATCAAATTCATTTCTCTTGTCCTTGAATTTGGAAATGACAACTAGTATTGTACATTGAATGTTCTCAAGTTTGACCACTTTAATATTCATCTAACGGTTTCCAACATTTATCATTGCTTTCTTTCCTCTTTGGCATTTCCTCACACCCCCTCTACCTTGAAAGGTTGACTAGCTCTACAATTGATGCACCCAACCTTAAGTTTGTTGGAATCAATGAACACTGAGAGGGGGGGGTGAATCAATGTTTTACAATTTCCAAACTAATTAAGTTGATCCTTAAACCACCAGATGCATATGAATGAAAACAAAATGCAGAAACATAAAGTAAACAACCACACAGCCACAAAACCAAGATTTTTACGTGGAAACCCAGAAAGGGAAAAACCACAGTGGGATTTGAACCCACAATCTTATTATACTATGGTCAGAAGTATGATAATATTACATAATGGGAATGCACTTGAATTCAAGCACATTGCCTAGAGCTCACTCCTCAATTACAAAAGGGCTACAACCCGAAGGAAGACTCATTTCCTTATAGGCTATAACAAATTATTACAATGATGAATGAACTGAAGTATAACAACTAAATATGCCAAAAAGAAGTTCTAGTTAGGCTAAGATTATCTTCTGCAATTGATCTATCTTTCTTCTTTGTTTTCCTACTCTGTCAAACACTGGAGCACCAAACCTTCAATCACATTCACCTAACTTCGTACATTCACACACACAAACTTCTCTCATTCATCCCATACCTCAAAATGATCAACCAAATCGATCTTATATATATCTACACCAACACAAAGAATCATTAACCATGTCGGCTTCCTTAGACGCATAACACACAACATGAAACATGTATCACCAAGTTGACTCAATCCATCCACAAATCCAAATGCGAACCAAAACAAGATGATAATAAGCTTCCCACAAGTTGGCCCAAACACCTTGAACATGAAACCAATCACCAAAATCAACCCAACAAAACCGCAATACACATTACATCAAAATCGCTCTGCTCTAAATGAATTATCAGATACCGGACTTCTAAATTTTCTCACGAATCAACACTGGATATTAGGATCACAAGATAATCTACCTCAAACCTTGACTAAACTGCCTTAATCACCGCAACCAAAATTATCCAATCAAAAACAGGATATGCACATTCAACCGGTTACTGTGTTCCACCTTCCAGACTTATGCCTCATGAACAAAATGACTTCTAGTAAATCAAATCTATGTACACTGGATGTGATTACCGAAATGAGTTGCCATCAATGACAACCCCTAAGCATCTCGTATGCATCAATCTTCACCGGAACAATGTCTCTTGCCAACAATCTCCCCCTTTGGCATTGATGACAACATTGTGAAAAATGAACTATACACTCAAGACTACAAAACTTCAAAGTTTCAAACTCACCAAGAATATACAAGCTTCCCTAAGAATTACCACCATTTTTCACTCTACCCTCTCCCCCTTTGACAACAATGCCAAAGATAGGAATCAACCAAAACTTATATACAAGGATATGTACAGTTGCTCACAAAAACTGGAATGTCTACAAAAATTGTCCTAAGGGACAACAAATGTTTATCCCACGCCTTCTTCAAACTCTCCAAAATTCCTATCATCCCACTAAAAGGATAAGAAAGTATCACTGCTCCTCTTCTATCTACCGAAACATTTGAATCCAAGGCATCCTTAGCATCTTGCATACTGCTCATTAAAGAATCTATCCGGGTGTGATAAGACTCTTTACTTTAGCTACTGTACCCAAAACTCTTTCCTTTTCTTGATTTCAACTCTTAATCTTATCTAATATGCTCAAAACTTGTGGCTCAAAATTTTTAGCCGAGACTACTTGGGGTGCATATGACTATGATATACTAGCGAGTTGGCCTTCACATTTTCTTATCAATGTCTATAGTAAACTTTGGCAAAATCAGACATGACTTGTATATCCAACCACCTTCATCTAGTGCATCTTGAGTACTCTTCATAGCAGTAACTAAGGTCACCCTATCATCCTCATTTTAAAAAATGTTTTCAATCTCATAGCATTAAACTGATTCAAAAATTTAATGTTTGCTGCCTTCTCCAAAGATTCAAAATGAGAACCTACAACATTCAACATACTCTTAAGCTTATCGGAGGGATTAGATGTGTTCAGTTTGAAATATGGCAAGATCTTCACCAATACATCTCCTTCCAGTGTTATCAATTCTTTATCTACGCAATGGGACTTAAGTAAGTCTTCATTGTATTTAGCTTGAGTGAGAGTTTCCAACTTTAATGCTTGTATCAGAGATAATGAACTCAGATCAATAGGTCCTTGACCAAAGTCATCCGAATTAGTAGCAATCTATTTTCCTTTATCAAGTATAATGTCTCTTGACATTGTTACTGAGGCTTGATCTACCTTCTCCTCTCCTTTCTCCTTTTCAGAAATCTCTACACTCTCATCCTTTTCGCCTTTCTCACCATCATCCTTATCCTTATTTGCATCATCTGTCTCCTTAGTTTCCTTTTTTGAAACGAATTCGATCACTGGAGGATCTTGTATAGCTTCACCATAGATATCAATGTTGTCAACAAGATTATCAACTATGATCTGATCATTTGACTACCCTTCTGGAAAGACCTTCTCAAATAATTGATCCTTTTTCTTGTCAGAAACAACTTCATTTACTTTCACAATAGGATGTGTCATGTGATTTCTCTCCCAGATGAGTGTCATTATGTGTCGAGTTCACATCAATCCTGTGATCTATCAAAAATTGTCGAGCAAAATTGTTTTTGTCTCTTTGGTCTCCTCATCTATTTTGCTGAGTATAAGCTTATTAACTCTCTTCTTACTTTGGAATCTTTCCTTTGCAAGCTTTAATATTCTAATAACTTCATCTTTAGAAATGACAGAGGATAGATTTACTAATACATACTCTTTTATCCTTTCATCCTCTAGACTTGATGTATGCCTCCTTGCATCCAAAATATAATACAAACTCTTGGGGATCATGGATGATAGTTCTATTAATGCCTTACTATAAATATCCATTTATTGAACAACTGCTTCTTCAATTTCTTTCTGATCTTTATCATCAAAATTTTCATAGTACACAGGCACATTCTTCAAATTTCCATCCAATTATTTGTTTCAGGATCATTGGGGGCACAACTTCATATGTACCTTGTACTTTGTTGGATTTGAGAGCTTCATCCAATTCTGACTTCTGCTTCTTGCTTTATTTGGCTTTTTCGGATGACTCAGTTTCAACTCTTGGCTTCTTTGATTGTTGGGCTCCACTAGATTTTGGCTTCTTCACCACTATGGCATATGTGGTTGTCTCCTTTACCTCTCTGACCTCCTCATCAGATTTGATTTCTTCTTTTGCAATTACATATTTTCTTGTTGGTTTCTCTTTCTTTTTCTTCTTTGCTCCACCAATTGATGTTGTTTGAGGCTTGGGTGGAGGAACAAACTTCTACACACCGGAGGTAGGTGCAAACTAAGACTGTCTAGGCTTTGATTTCTTAGGAGGAGTGGAGACAGGTTTTGACTTTTTGGGCTTTTCCATGTCCTCCTCTTTCAGTATGTTTTTCTCCCTAGCCCTTTGTACAACCTTCTTGGATATACCCATTTGCTCTGCTAGCTCCTTAACTTCCTTTCTTACTTTCCTCTTCCTTGTCGGTCTAGTGAATTTCTTGTGCAAATCAAATCTTTTCCTTGTAGGTACTGAACCTTTCTTCCTTATCATCTATCGGCTGACTCAACAGTTGTTGAGCATATGGGTCAAGTGTATTTTCATCCACCTCAAACCCCATGGGCATGATCCAAATAGTTCGTAGCTCAACTACCTCCATATGACATTGATCTTTATCCACCATAAAGCAGATGGTTTTCTCATATTTTTCAACTATATCTTTTGGAATCCTCTCTTTTCTTTGCATCATGGCTTGAAAGGATTTAAAGTAACCCCACAAAGAAAATTTTTGTGCTACAGTATCATCCAAACCCTGCAATCCTTCCTTGATTTGGACTGCCACTAGTTTATCATAAGCCCATTGAACCTTTCCAATCCCAAGGATCTCATTCAAGAAATATAGTGTCACGCAAACAATCAAGGAACCACATTTGAATACATTTTTTTTATCTTTCTTTATCTTTTTCAGGTTTCTTAGTAGCTTACTGAGAAGAACTCCACATAGATCATACCTCTTGTCTTCCTTAAGCATCTCATAGGCTGCAAATATAGAAGTGTCGGATACCGAGTTCTGCCTGTTGGATTGGTATACCTTGTACCCCGTCACCATTGGGGTAAATATCACATCATGCTCAATTATATCGCTAATTATCATCAACTAACTGTCATGCTGGGATTTCAGTAACCTTTGTTACCGTTGTGTTCTAAAATTTCCTCAGACCGAGGATCTCACCGGTTGCATTCAAACAAGTAACGACTTGAATGACTTGCTTTGTGATCTTATGAGGTTGGTCCAACCATACAAACTCATCATGAATTCGGCTAAGGATATATCTCACCCATTCGGGCTCATCAAACACTGGGAAATGAACAATCTAGATGAAACCCTTGTCCTGCGATGTCGTGAATTTTGGCTTCAAATTTCCCATTCTATCCATCATATGCTTGGTGTAAAGTGATAGCATATCCACATTTCCAAGCTCCTCGATGTTGGAGTGGATGTATGCCCTAATATCTTCATTATGTAGCACACCATACAAAACAGAGGAAAAGGCACCTTCTAGATCATCTTCAATAGATTTGAATGGATGCCTCTTGAATATGGGCCTCTCTCTCTCTCTCTCAGTAGTCTCAACCACCAATGGAGTTGCAACACTAGATGTAGATGCCATTTCAAAATTAGGGTATGAAAAGATAGCTCGCAAATAGATAAATACCTTTTCAATCTTAATCGGATGCAAGGAATCTCTGTCTGATCACTTCAAGCTTGGTTATCACTGCTCAATCTCGTTCACCTTGCCCTGTTGCTCTTACACTTTGTTCTCAATGTGAAGAATGAATGATTGAAAATGTCTTTTTATCCATTGAAAACCTAACTTTAAGTTGTAATAAATGCACAACCCTAAAAGCTTCCAGATACTCTGCATCTTTAAGAATTCATCACCAGATACTCAGATAGACATGAAATCTTTCGTATATCAACTGCACAACTAATTTCCATCATCTGCAACCATCCTCGACCATTTACAGATCTCCAAAAAAGGGGGTTCTAAAGATCTACATGAAAAGATTCCCTCTAAGGAATTAGGCATTAGTTACCAGATGAGGTTCCATCACTGGAATCAGGTGTGGAGCCATTTTGGACATTTGAATCTTCCTTCTTAACCCACATCTTCTTATGTTGATCTCTGATCTCTTCCACTTTAGCTTTTCCCTTTTCATCTGATTTGTTCTTGTTTACCAGACCATTGTTGTTCATGTTCTTGCTTCTGCAATATTTTTCAATATGACCAGGTTTGTTGCATGCATAGCAAACAACATTTCTCTGCATAGGCTTGAAATTCATCTGATTTGATATCATCCTGCATTGGTTAGCAGTGTGTCCAAACATTCCACAGGCATAACATCTCTTATTATGAAAATTGTTCATCATTCTGCACATATTTGACTTATGACCAAAGTTGTTGCATATGAAACATTGACCGGTAAAGGCAGGACCATTATTCATCACATTATTCATTATCCCATTATTCATCTTATTTCTGCATTAACTTGCCATATGACCAAATTTACCACAAACAAAACATTTACCATTAAATTTGTAGGCATTATGCTATCTTATTGGAGGTTTCTTGTTCTTTTGCTGATGATTGTTTTGTACAAAACTAGAGGATTCTCCCTTCTCAAATCCAAGTCCTCGCATATCTCTCTCATGTCTCTGACTTTCCAGCATCTCATCTAATCGGGCTGAACTGTCTTTGAATTTTTCTTTGTACTCATTAGCAGTAGAGAGCACATCTCTCAAAATTATGATATGTCTTTCAAGTTCTTGTCCATCATTACTGCATGGCACCAATTCAAGTTTCAACTGATCATTCTCATATGTCAATCTACAAAATTCATTAGATCTATCCTTCAATGACTGAGTTAGGGTTTCTTCATTTTTCTTTCGGTCTTCAATCTCCTTTGTCGGACTCATCACAATGGATTGCATCTCATTCTTCAAGACTGCATTCTCTATACCAAGCTTCTCACATTCATCTTTGTCTTGTCTTGTAGGGCTCGATTGTCAATGCTTTTCTCTTCTTTCTCCTTGAGTTTGTCCATCAACTCCTTTCTCTTTTCTCTAGAAGTGCTCACTTGATCTTTCAATGTCTCAATGAAGTCTTCAGTTGCATTTAGATTTATTTTCAGGAAACTTACTTCTTTTCTTGCTACATCAAGATCTTCAAGTGCCACACTAAGTTGTCTCAACAAATCGGAGTTCATTGATTCAATATTTCAGATCTTCCTCAATTTGTTAGGCTTCTTCTGAGGAACTACACTCTGATACCAATTGTTGGAATCAATGAACACTGAGAGGGGGGTGAATAGGTGTTATAATTTGCAAACTTATTAAGCTGATCCTTAAACCACTAGATGCATATGAATAAAAGCAAAATGCAAAAACATAAAGTAAACAACCACATAACCATAACACCAATATTTTTACGTGGAAACTCGGAAAGGGAAAAACCACGGTGGGATTTGAATCCACAATATTATTATACTATGGCTAGAAGTATGATAATATTACATAAGGAGAATGCACTTGCTTTCAGGTACACTACCTAGAGCTCACTGCTCAATTACAAAAGGGCTACAACCCAGAGGAAGGCTCACTGCCTTACAAGCTATAGCAAATGATTACAATGATGAATGAATTGAAGTATAGCATCCAAATATGCCAAAAAGTAGTTCCGGTTAGGCTCAGATTATCTTTAGCAACTGATCTGTCTTTCTGCTATGTTTTCTTGCTTTGTCAAACACCGGAGCACCAAATCTTCAATCACATTCACCTAACTTCACACATTCAAACACACAGACTTATCTCATTCATCCCATACCTCAAAATGATCAACCAAATCAATCTTATATATATCCGTACCAACAAAAAGAATCATTAATCATGTCGGCTTCCAGAGATCGCATAACACGCAACATGAAACCCGTATCACCAAGTCGGCTCAATCCGTCCACGGATCCAAATGCGGACCAAAACAAGATGATAATAAGATTCCCACAAGTCGGCCTAAACACCTCGATCACAAAACCAATCACTGAAATCAACCCAACGAATCCGAAACACATGTTACACCAAAATACCTCTGCTCTAACTAAATTACCGGGTATCAGACTTCTAAATTTTCTCACGAATCAACACCAGATATCGAGATCACGAGATGACCCGCCTCAAATCTTGAATCAACTACCTTAAACATTGCAACCAAAATTATCCAATCAAAATTAGGATATGCACCATCCACCAGTTACTGTGTTCCACCTTCCAGACTTATGCCTTATGAAAAAAATGACTTTCGGTAAACCAAATCTATGTACACTGGATGTGATTACCGAACCGAGTTGCCATCAATGACAACCCCTAAACATCTCTTATGCATCAATATTCACCAGAATAGTGTCTCTTGCCAACAAAGTTGTGTATGTTTTTGTTTAATTAGATTTAGAATATAGTTTAATAGGTTAAGAAAGGATTGTATGTGAAATTTATTTCCATTGTCATAGTTTTAGTGCAATAGCTTATAATTTGTTAGGATAAAGAAGTTAGAAGTATAAGGACGAATTTATTTTCTTTATTTCGATTTATGTTATTAGTTAGAAGTTTTTTATTAAATTCAAGTTTCCATATCTTCTCTAGAAAAACTAAAAAAAACATTAGAAGAAATCGATCCATAAGAGACCTTCTATATTATACTCCATTTATGGGAAAGCTAGGGTTCATTTTGTTCATATTTTAAGATCAAATGCAAGATAGATCCTCATAAGATTCGGGTTGGTATAAATTGAATTTTGATAGTGCGGCTAGAGTTAACCCAAGCGTTTTAGGAGAAGGAGGCCGAATTGTTAAAACTTCTACTATAAATACTAAATTAGCAAATTATAGAACTTTTAAATTTACTACAATTAGTGTTCTAATTGTCAAAATTGCACTATGGCACAAGAGAAGAACATGCTAATGCTTATAGACCAAGATAAACACACATTCTCTACTTGATTGATGCCCAAAATGACTTCAAAAGTGACTTATTTATAGTCTTGTAATGACTGGAAGATCTAGTAACACAAAATCTCAACTATACTAACAAGTTACCTACTTTATTAAAGCAAAATAGGAATATCAAGCCAAATGGCCAACAATGTCAGTCCTTGCTTTAATATACATTAAAAATTATTTAAAGTGGCTAACAAAAGAGTCCATCACATATTCACACATTTCCATAAATCCCATGAAAGCTATCAAAACCATCAAAAAAATATGCTTCTCATACAATATGGGTTGGCTCGCATGTTACTTTTCACACATCTTTTTCATCGAATGACTTCCATAATGCTCTAATTTCTAGCTTTAAGCTTTACCTATAGACTATTCAGTTGTTAAAGGTTGTGAGGTGGGGGTATTTCTATAATAGCTTTAATTTCTACAGGATCAACCTTAAACCTTATTGAGAGATAATGGATCCCAATAGTTTGCTACAAGCTACCTCAAATACACACTTTTTTTATTCATATGTGTTGATGGATGTTTTGACATACTCTTGACTTAAATGGAAATTAAGTATTTTCTTGAAAGGAATCAACTCCAAAATGAAAATTGATTATCCCTAAAGTCTTTGTAACTTGGTCATGATTGCTTGTATGATAACTCAATAAACAATGTGATTGGGTTGAAAAGTTGTCACAACCTTCATTCGTAAACTACAAAATAATTTATAAATATTTCATTTACTGATTTTTATTTATATTCTAAAAACAATAAAAATAATAAAATAATTTTTTTTTATTATACATATATTACTATTATAAAGACTTATATTAATTATTTTATTAAAAATCTTTTAATTATATTTAAATACATGTTTTATTATAAATAAAATTCCACTAATATATTTAATATCTTATTTTATTATTAAAAAAAAGGTTTCATTTTCTTTTAAACAAAGAATACATAACTTTTTAAATAATTATTAATGAAATATTTTTATTAATCATGCATGGACTTTCTACAAATAAGTAACTAATGCTCGTATAAAGTAGAAGTATCTTTTTAAGGAGATACTATATAAAGAAATATATAATAATAAAATGTTTTAATGGCCATTTTAAAAGTACACACCTTAAATAAAAGTATAAACACAAATTGAAAGGACTAATAATTAAGAGGTTCCTATATAAAGAGTTGTTTGTTTTGTTTAATAAGTCAAACTGGGCAAAGCTTGTATGGAAAGTGTATGTTTTGAAAGTTTAGTTTTATTTTAAAAAATAAGAATTTATGGTTTATGTTTTTGGGAGTTTTATTTTGTATATGTGGAATGAATGAATGAAAGAAGGAATTTTAATGAGATTCACAAGATTCAACGATCTAAGGGATCAAGATGAAACAAGTTAACACATTTTCAAGTTCGTTTCCATGTTGGATCTCTTGCTATGAATCATGAGTAAGAAACTCGCTCTGTTGGATCTCTTGCTATGAATCATGAGTAAGAAACTCGCTCTTTTGTGAAGTCTTGTCTCTTCAAAAAACTCATTCGAATTCTCCACACTCTTGTTGCACACTCTTGTGAAGTTTTGCGAATATAATCATATGTTGCACACTCTTTGATGAAATGTCATTCTGTTTCTTTCTAGTAATCTTTGGGAACCTTCCATCTACCAATTCCGCATTTCAAATGATGAGATCTTTGTTTGTTTATGATTTCTAT